>NC_056739.1:1813672142-1813792142 GCF_019279795.1 Protopterus annectens
TTAATTGTCCCTCACACAGTGGATCAGGGGTATCCTGTTTATGTCAGTGCCTTCATCACCTTTATACCATGTGCCACTATGCGAATGTGTGCAATATATTCTCTCGCTTATTCATGTCGGCACACGTGCATCACAGGCAGGTGTTTGATCCTGGGTAGTAGGTTATGCATGACCATCTAGGGCTGGACAGTGTCGTGCACCACTACTGCACATTCAAACTTGTGTCCAGATATCTACAGGGCTGGACTTCGTGTCTTCCATTCTAATGTTTACACAGGTTACTTATCCCATGAGGGATATCCCAAAAATTGAACAAGACAAATACCGAACATTCTTCTGGCATTATGAAAATGTGCTGGGGGTTTTACATGCAAGAGATACATAGTTTGCAATCCTGAAACTGCCTAGGGTGACACTACCTACTACATATGCATAGTGGTCACTATGTGTAGATGTGGGTGCACCAAACCAGTAGGCCAAGTATGGCTGGATTTGGTGGACGTTCAGGTATGGGAGTGGGTTGTGTGCTCTGGAGGGGATGCTGGGTAGTCCATTATGCATCCAGGTGTGTTGCATTTGATATGGCCAGTTCCATCAGGACCAATCTGTGGGTATGTGCTGGTGACATGTCTATACATTTGTATCGCACATTTTAATATTCATATGTTTGTGGGATTGTGTTCTACAGTATGGCCTGTCTGGTTGTATTGCAGATGTTTATACATGTTTTTGTGTTTCTTTCTGCTTCACCCGCTGCTCCCTCATACACCTCCAGTTCACCTATTCTGCATACGACACAGTATCACCTTGGAGGATTGTACCATTACCCATCCCCCCCACACACATATTCCTGACACCCCATACATCACTGCTTTGATTGTTGGCCCATGACATGGCCAGAGTAACACATTGCATACCCTACATATGTCAGGTACCTGTATGGTTGTGTGGGCTACCCTGCCATGTTTGCTTTCCACATGCTATACCTCACACACATAGGTACACGCCTATACTTAACTTTCATTACATGGTTGGTATACCCGGGTAATACCCGTTCAAATGTGACACATCCTGACAAGTTCGTCTTGTACCGCTGATGTGTGGATTTTGGCAGACTGTTCTTATCATTGGTAGGATGCTCCTTTTCCTATGTCCAGGATGGGATATATTCCGGACACATATCCGAATGTACTGGACAACACGTACCCACAGTCAACAGTATGGATAATACTGTTCCTTTCAGCCTACATGTTGCCTTATTGTTGTGGCAGTTTATATGCTCCTTCTGTTTCGTTTACATGCTTATTCTATTTCCTGTCACATTTGGTATGTGAAATACGGACATACCTTTTGTATGTGACTATTACATGCCTTGTGGGATATGATTCGGTCATACGGTCGCTAGATATGTACATTTATCATGTATTTTGTTATGGACACATCTGCCCAGCTGTGTACCCTCCCTCACATTATGAGTCAGCTGGTGACCCTAAACATTGGGCTTGATGTACCTAATGGTGGTGCGCTAACATATGATGTGTTTCACTTCCATTTGGTATAGCTATCTATACTGCGTTGGAGTACGGGCACACGATTTTCCATGTCATTTGTTCGCGGGATAGGGATCCGTTATTCCCTACCATGCATTTGTGTTTGCTTCTTCATTTTGTGTTCACAGGAACTATCTTGCATGCTTTGCATACGTTTCAGTATCCACGGACACTGACAGATGTGATTACTATCTTGCAAGTTGTTATATGCAAGCATTTTAGGTTGCACGTCGACAGCTGGCATTTCCACACCTCAGTGCGGCACTTCGACACGCCCTATGCACTTGCGCTCCTTTCCTATGCACGTGGCTGTGGCGGCAGCGCGCCTTCATTAATATGCATTTGGCGCTACTGCGCCATCTTCATGCCACACTGTCAGTGCAAGCCTACCACCGGCCTTGCGCCGAACTTCATGAATTTAGGGGATTATGTGTACATTCTTTATGGTGATCGCGATACAGTGGGATTAGGAAATTAACTTTTTCCCACTGTAGTGCTTTCTCGGAGTTGGTATATGTAATTTATGGGGGCTGCAGAGGGGCTTGCCCCTCTGCAGAAATGTAGTAAAAAGTGTGTTTGTTAGTTTGGTGTTGTTATAGGTGGAGGGGATATTATTTTCATGTGATTTGTAGTGTTCGATGTTGTGATGCAAAGTTTCTCTGTTATGAGATTCAATTTTATGGGTTTTAGATGTTCTGGGTTTTAGATGTTGTGGTCTTGATGTTTTGAATTAAGATGTTATGCGTTTTAGATGTTTCGAAGTATATATATATATATATATATATATATATATATATATATATATATATATATATATATATATATATATATTTTTTTTTTCTTTGCAGATTGCAATGGAATCTGCCAAAAATACAGATCTGTAAGGCATGCATTTTTTTCCTCTTGGTTATTTGAAATCTGTAAACTTATTGCTGCAGTCCAATGCCATATAAGCAACACCAGCAGCATAAAAAAAAACTTTTGCTTATATACCTTAAAAAGTCCTTGGAATTCAGAAACAATCCACAGAATTACAAAGCATGGCATATGTTTTTTCATGTATAGCTGTTTTCTTACTTGCATTGCTTGATATATGTGCATTTCCTACCCAATAATTATTGTTGCAGTGAACCTAGTGAACATCTTTTATTTCCCTGCTACTCAGCAGCTGTGGTACACTGATACAATACTTACATAGCTCACTTTATTAGCATACTGCATGGCTTCCTGTAAATTTTGTGCCATACTTGGTGCATTCCACAGGGTTGCATGGATCTTTTGGAATTTGTCCTTGATGCTACTAATAAACTATGCTAATACAGTGTAATGTTTATGGGATGCTAAATTTCAACAATTTTATCTATGAGCAGAGCATCACATGAATGGTCCTTATTAGTATACCTAGGCAAGCTGAAAAAGGAAGGAAAGTATTGGAGCAAGCTGCTATAAAGACTATTAGAAATAATGAAGTAAGGTAAAATGTGAAATTGCATGCTTTACACACAGTAATAACTTATTTATGTAAGAAAGACTGAAAATCTGACCACAGAATCAACAGATTCTGCATTTTTCTGGATGCATGATTATTCGTTGAAGGTCTTTTTTTGGATGGACAAACCAATGGAAAAAAATCCATAAATGCCTATTTCAGTGAACATAATCTGTTTTTTGCAGGAGCACATGCTCTATGTCCACTACCCCCTTCCCATATGAGTGAAACCCTCCATATACTAACTCCACGGTTGCACAGCAGAGGTGAAAGGGCGACATCATATCTTTGCTGAAAATGGCTTTCAGTGATAAAGCCATTGCTCTGTCATACTCAAGAATGAACTTACCTTGTTAATTATGTGACAATGTAGTACTTCCATTCTTTTTTTTTTAAAATTTTAAATAAACTGACAAGAAACAGTCTGTTTTCACTGCCATCTTTCAATTATTGTCTTAAGTGACTTTGTACAAAGTCAAGTAAATGTCAGTCTTCATTGCTAAACAACCCCTTTTCATTTGGTTTTAGTTGACAAGTTTTTACACCTTCATCAGTTGCCTACAAAGATAAGAATGACAACAAAAAGCTATGAAACTAATAACTATAAAAATGTACCTATATATTGGGAATCATCTTGATTTAGAATAATGTAGTAAACTGTGTAATATGTTATTGTATATAATTTGTTCCAACTCAGAGCAATTTATCATTTTCTTAGTTTGCTTACTGCAGTACAACTGTCTGTAGATTTAATAGTGAAGGATTGCAGTTAAACCCTAAATGCCTGCTTTTTACTGTTGCCACTTGGTGCTGCTCCCTTGGTCTTTAATATCAATATACATTCATTTGTTTTATAAGATGTTTCCAGACATTAGTAAATAGCCTCAGGCAGAATTGTGAACACAGGTTTTATATCCTCCTGCACTAAGCAGTCTACAAAGAAAGAAGGCTCTTGCCATTACTACATTCTGAAAACATCAAGTATAACGTAACATGTTTTTTCATTGACTTTATAAATATTTCTGTTGTGGGTTTAAACTTGTTAGGTCCATTTGTAAGAAATTAGTTAAGGAAGATTCTAACATTAAAATGACTAATTTATTTAATGAAAAAATAGCGTATTTTGTGGTCATCATATATATATATATATATATATATATATATATATATATATATATATATATATATATATATATATATATATATATATAGATATATATATAAACAATATAAAATATAATCATGATTCCTATATTGAATGAGCTTTACTTTCTAATGTTAATCAGAATGGTATAATCTTCTATGTTAATATCATGGTCTGCTGTTATATAGTGACTGTAATGCAATAAAAAAATCAGTAAATTGAAAAGGAAAGCACAACATGCATATGAATGGCTATTGAAAGCAAAGCATCACATGACTAAATACACAAACGTGTATGTGCACACTCCTACTCATGCAGTCAAGCCTACATAAACACACTGACATACACTGATGGATGGTTTATTACAAGCATTTTATATGAGTTTTATGAGATATTTTTCAATTATTTTTCTTTAGCCTGCATTTAAGACAAGTTTCTTAACCCTCTGCTATTTTAATAAGTGCAGTCCCAGCAGAAGGTGGTTTTGTTGTTGTTTTCAAAGTATTATTTACTTTCACTTTTTTGTATGCATGCCACAGAAATAGGCCTAATACACATATGAGGAGGATCACACTTTAAAGGAATTATGCACTTTAATATTCTAATGGGTATGGATCCAAAAGGTAGTCGTGTGTGGCCTTGCAAATATGAGAACAGAGTTTGACATATGTAATACCTTTGTGTATGGCATTCCTGCCTGTCACAGGTATTGTGCAGACAGATAGGTACAGATGCAAACACCAGACTATGATGCAATGTATTCCACAGAGCAGTATATAGTGGGCATCTGACACAGGAGGTAGCAATGGTTATTGTCACAAACAAAATGAATGTGTGAATTAAGAAAGGATCCCAAGGAACCTTGATAATCAGTGTCATATCAACATGTCAAACCGATGGCAATTAAATGAGTATGCTCATAGGTTCATAGGTTCATAGGTTCATACTAGGCTATCTGCCCGAGGGCATTTACAAGCCTAGCCCATAGTTTTGTGGCTTACGCCACCCCTTTAGTTTGGGGAACTATGCCCATTATTTTGCTGTGCCTCTGTCGAGCAGTGACACTGAGGTAATCCCTGGGGTATATCTGCGATCTCTCATGTGCATACAATTGTGATACCAATGTTCAGTGGTCAGGTAAGGTTTCTCTGTATGTCTGTACACATAGCAACCATACCATCCAAGAACTGGAGCACATTCGTGTATACCACAGGGCTCAGTGCATGAGCCAAAGTAGTACATTCACCATGACATTGACAAAACAAATGTCTACTGCCATCAAATCCAAAGCTACATTCACATGTGTTCCTGCAACATATCAATCATAAGCATATGAAAACCCTATGCTAGTACTGAACATCAAGCAGTACAACTCCTCCAAATAACAATATTGTTATTAATCACGTTTGCCCCAGTGGAACTATCACAACTGCTGAATTCCACATATGTGAAGTCATTCAATCAGCTGTACTGTAATTGCCCATAATTTCTGTCTTCTAAAATGGATGGGGGAAGCATCTGCTACTCTGCATGTACAAAGTATAATTGGGGGAAGATCTTTCATGCAGAACAGTTAAGGACACAAATGCTTACATTTTTAGGATCATGCATACATGCATGTGATCTTTGATACGCCATCCTGATTGTATTAAATTATATTCCTTGTAAATTACAACACCATTTGTTATAGTGTGTTTTAAATTTGTAGGTGTGAACATTTTTCTAGCAAGTGATGAAACAAAATATATGAACCAATAATGACATAACTACCAATTACAAAACATTTCAACTACAAAAGGCCTTACAAAGTTCTGTCATTATAATCCACTGATATCAGTAAATACACACAATCTCTGCAGAAGTAAAAGACATCTGAATAATTTCATATTAAAGATATCTATAATTATTTAAGAACTTGCTCCTGGCAAACAACTTCACATTTCAGTGTTTGTGTACAAATTCAGTGCCTGCTGCACTTTAAGAACAAACTGCCCATGTTACATTAAAAAATGATAAGCTGGTAATACTGCAATAGCGAATGGCTGTCAAACCTGAAACAGTTCCTACTTACTATGCATGTCCTCCAAAGGAGGATACACTCAAGTGTGCAACACCCCAATCCCCCCTAAAGTGCACTGCAATATTGGCAATTTCATCTACATGATGTGGGAGTAGAACCCACAGCCATCTGCATCAAAGACAAGTATGTTAGCTGTTGTGACACTGCTTTTACAGCTTACAGCATAAACACTGATAATGGCTATTTGCAAAACAAAACAGTTACACATTGAAATCAAATTTAGCATGAGCAATATTAAACTTCTCTTCCCTTGAAAATCAACATTCCTTGAAAATGCACAGAAACTCGGCATTCATTGAAAATGCACAGAAACCCAACATTCCTTGAAAATGCACAGAAACCCAACATTCTTTGAAACTGCACAGAAACTCAACAGTCCTTGAAAATACTCTGGAACTCAACATTCTTTGAAAATGCACTGAAACTCAACAGTCCTTGAAAATGTACCTGTTGATAACAGTTTTGTAGTTTGTGTTGAGGATTCACGCCCTGTGTCTTAGCCATATCATCTGGAAGATGTTTTTCTCCAGACACAGATGAAAAGCTCGTGTTTCAAACTTTAAAGTGGACCATATCAGTATAAATATATCTGTCCCTTTACAAATGGAAAGTAAAAGTTCTTGTCTGAAGAGTTTACTGTTCTTTGTGCCCCCTTAAATACTTGCTTTGATGGTTAAATGCACATGTGCAGGACAGTAACACATCCTAGAAGTTCAATGAGCATAATCTTGCAACTACTGCTGCATATTGTGTTCATTTCATATGAGTAGCATATTGTCTAGATGTAAATTCATTTTCTTTCTTCAGAAATTCTGAACCCACCCAGTCCTATTCTTCTTTACAGAGCCTATTTTTCATTAACTGTCAGCATAATTAGGGGAAGGTCCTAATGCCTCTATGACTTAGAGAAATGAGGCTGACACTGTACTTATCCAGCTACTGGTTTTCAACTTCTGTCATGGTGTTTTGCAATATAACTTCAGTTCATTAAGACTAGCAGATTCATAACTGTGGGTTATTGCTTCCTTAATTTGTGCATGCTGTCATAATTCTTATGCAGTTTAGGAAGTCCACAATGGTGCACACAAGTATAATTACAGCCCATAAGATAGTCATAAAGCATTTCTGATAAAAAGATTATTCATCATTATACAGTAATAAACTCAACATTTTGATATATATTCATATCACTGTATTGAATTCACTTTTTTCATAATATTCAGTGCCTGTTATAGCTAGTAAACAACCTTTATCAGATTTTTTAATAGTAATCAGTTCATTAGAAAGCATCCCATTAAATGTTGTCCTCTCTTTTTGAGATTAAATTGTTAAAGTGCTGTGACTCACTATAATCAGTACTCTAATGCCCACATTCATGTACTTCATAAAATTGCTGAACAACTGAGTAAAAATAATTGGTACAAAACTGAATCTTCTAGGTATAGTTCAGCCCCCATTATATTTCCAGTATTTCCATAAATTAATATATCTAACAAAATGCTAACATCCAGCAATACATTTGCAGTATCTATTTTTCATTTTGGGACATAATCAACCATTTTTTTATCAATAGTACCTCCTTACTGCCAGATGAAATATACCTTGATATATGAAAAATGTTAGTAACTAAGAATTAATCCTCCTTAGTTTTAACGTTTTAATCTTTCCTCATTACCAATACATATAATCACCTTCTGAATGATAAATGCATCAGTTACATGCAAGTTTGTTCATAGGTTCATACTAAGATAACTGCCCTTGCAAGCCATTTTAAGCCTAGTCAATTATCCCTTGTGAGACTCGAACCCTGCACCTTGTGTTAGTAAGGCAAACACCTTAACCATTAGGCCACCCTCCCAACCCAACTCTTTTCTAGATTCCCCCTCCGTTGAGCTGTTGCTTTGGAAGTTGAAGAAAATCCATTCACAAATCAAAACTACCATTTTTTGCAATTTGCAAAGTAGTTGAAGTAGAAGAAACAAACATCAGTATTTATTAACTTAAATCAGTTGCATAAAATTGCGCACTCATACGCGCGCACACACACACCTACACACACACACACACACACACACACACACACACACACACACACACACACACACACACACACACACACACACACACACACACACACACACACACACACATTGCTCATTGTAACATACAGCAATTCTCCTTCTCTATTCTCCAGTATATTTCAAATTTGTGTTTGCTCATCTCTTACAAATCTACTAATCTTTTATAAGTACTACATATGAGGCATGTTTTAAGGGAAATCATAAGTTAACTTGGTGTACAATGTGGTGTAAGGCAAACACACATCACATTTTACAATTACACCTGAAATGACATTTCACATCAAATACTACAGTTGCTCATTGCCAGATCATATGCAAACGCTGAAGACTACAACTGATCAAACAGAAGGGGCTTAGACAAATACATAGGCAATGTAGTCACAGGAAAGACACTTATAAAAATAAGCAGTAAGAGTTTCACCTACTGCTAGATTCAAAGCGTTGTAGAAGAAAAATTAAGTTTATAGACTTGATATCCCCACCAAGGAAATTATAGTACAAACATGTTAAAATTATAACATATTCTGCCAATGGAAGATGTAGATATTTGTTTTCAGCAAAGTAATGGCAGTCTGAAAATGTCATAACATATTCTAGAGTACAAAGGGGTGACAGAAAAGAAGTGAAGATAAAGACAGATGTACAGACTCCTATGAAAGGGTGGTGTTATGGGTCATTAATGCACATCTTTATAGTGTGTCCTCAGTGTCCATCAATCATGCTCTTTATCATTAACTGACATCTCTGGGGATTGAGAAGCTGTAGGACAGGCAAAACCTGATGAAGGCATGGGTGGAATAAGGGTGCTTTGCCAAATCTGCCTTATGGTCATGGATGTGATGGCAAAAGCTTAAGTGGATAAAAAGTATGATATGTGTCATGGAACATATTATAAAAGTGCAACATCACAGTAAGAAATAAGATGATATTCATCTGGAATATAACTCTTGATGCTATGGTAAAAATTAATCTTTAGACAACTGATTTACATCAACACACCACAGAGGATGTTGCATTAAGGTACATCCAATACTTAGACAACTGTTACATTAACTGTTGCCAGTGATTTCCTTTAGTCTGCCTTTACTCTGTATTCCATTAGCATAGCTTGATTAAACACCTTCTCATGAGGATAACCAGACTACTGCAGGTGATGGCAACAACTGACCAGGTTTTGCCATAGAAGATGAACAGCCATTCACTATCATTCAGCATTAGTGTGCATTGTCAAAGTTGATGTAAATACTAAGGGGAAAAAAGTGAAAACTTTCTTATTGGGTATTTCTGGCCAATGTGCTGTGTGTTATTATATATTTTTAACCAAATTAAATGTGTGAAAATGAGGTTGACAAGAAAACAGTGAATATAAGGGCAAGCAGAGTGGATGACACAGGGAAAAGAAAAAAGATTTTCAGGAAGGTAGTAGGAGAGAATCGTGGCTATTTTCTTATTTAGAGCACAACCAAAAGTTGTTTACTGAATTTCCTGTTTGCACTTAATTTTAAATCGTCTGAAAAAAAAAAAAAATCTTGCTTTCTGAGATTTAAAAGTTCAGTTATGTTTCCTGAACTGTTTGTAAGTTTCTGTGAGGCCATTTTGCTTGGGCTAAAGGAAAGTCTCTCTGTTGATCAGTGGCAGTGAATAACATTGAGCAGCCTTGAGTGGTTACTGACTTGAAACTGTCGAAACTCCTTCATCTTCCTCTGGTTTTGGCATCTTTTCAGGCTTGTTGGCTGTTGGTGAAGCACCCACCAAGAGAGGAAAAAGAGAGAGAAGAGAAGGAGCATTTTTGAGATTTTAAGTATTTTTCTGTTTATTTGCTAAGTTTTTCTGCATAGCTGCCTAGTTTGAGCATTTTCTGGCTTGTTAAACTTGATTTCTGCATAAGTAGCTGTATTTAGAGCACAACCAAAAGTTGTTTACTGAATTTCCTGTTTGCACTTAATTTTAAATTGTTTTTTTTTCTCAAAACTTGCATATTTTCTGTCCTTGACCTTCTTGCATGGGGTCATTTACTGCACTGTTATAACTTGATATTACAAAAACAAAAAAAAAAATCTTGCCTTTTTCCCACTTTTCTGAGATTTTAAAAAGTTCAGTTACAGGCTTACTGTTTCCTGAACTGTTTGTAAGTTTCTGTGAGGCCATTTTTGCTTGGGCTAAAGGAAAGTCTCTCTGTTGATCAGTGGCAGTGAATAACATTGAGCAGCCTTAGTGGTTACTGACTTGAAACTGTAGGGTCTATTCCTGCTTCTCTCCAACCCCTGCTATCAATGCTTTAGCATGATTTAGCGGAGTTGCCACTAGAGCAGCTTTAACAAGGTTAAACTTTTTCTGGCTCCATAAAGTCTGTTCTTCAATTTTTCCCTTAGAACTACTCTGTTAGGAACCTAAACAGTTTACACCTTCACTAAAAAGCACAGCACTTGTTCCTAATTGCTTTTTCTTCTCAAAAAGCTCAGCACTTGTCTTAAAAGCATGTCCCTTGTCTTATAAGCATTTTCTTTGCAGGTCAAGCACTCCTATATTATACAAATCCCTCACTTGCAAAACCCCCCAGGAGTGCCCACTTCCCTGCTAAGCCCTCTACTTTTCTGTCTCATACCAACTCATAATTCTTTCTAGCATGTTGTAGGGTCAGATGCTGGCATCCTCTCCTGCCCAGTTGGTGAATCTGGGAATTCTGAGGCAATGTTACAATTGCCTCATGTACAAGGACAACCCTCTCCTCCTCCCACATAACACTAACACTTGCGAGAGATGCAGCTATTTAGCCAAACTGGAGGCTGAGCTCTCTCAGCTCAGGACTGGCAAGACCAGGCAGGAGGAGAAGGCAACTACACACACCACAATACAAGTCTCACATAACTCAACCACACCACTGAATCAAACACATAAACACACTAAGACATACTCGGAGGCTCTGAGTAAAATTTACCTAAACAGCAAAGGCCTCCAAAGCAGACACCCAAGCAACTGCAAACTCAAGACACCACACAAACAACACATAAAAAACAAAATCAGTGTGCAAAGCAGTCACTGCCCTTAAGGCCAAATACAACACCAAACATACTTGTCATAGGTGACTCCATAGTCAGACACACTGACGTCCCACTCACCAGGCTGAACAAGGAGAAGGTCATGGTAAGCTGCCGAATCCACCACATAACACAAGCACTCAGGTCACTCCACGGCAAGTACAAGTATGCCACAGTCATTGTCCATGCTGGTGTGAACTACCTGAGATGTACCTCCCTGGATTACATGAAAAGAGACATAGAGGAGCTCTCTGATTATGTAGCCCAGGCAGGTATGACCCTGACCCTGAGCAGTATCCTTCCTTCACCACGAATGATGCCACAATATAGTGACAAGATGATCAGCTTTAACAATTGGCTTAATTTTTGGTGTCATTCAAAGGGGATCCAGTGTCTGTCTGCTTGGGATGACATGCTTGAGGACAGCTTGCACCTGTCACCCCTGGGATTCGGATATTGGCTAAGGTTCTTGCCACCCCATAGTGCCTTTTTAGGCAAGGCTCAAATTCTAAACCTACCACCCTAGAAAACAAAACGGAAGAAACTAAGGGTAATGCTGCTCAATGCCAGAAGTCTAAATCTCAAAATGCACGCATCGAGGCCCTTCTCAGTATGGAGAACATCGATGTCTGTGCTGTGACTGAAACCTGGTTCAAGGCTCCTGAGATCACCTCGGCACTATCAGGTTTTACCTCATATCATGCCGGCCCCAAAACCCAGACCATACCACAAAAGGAGGGGTGCATCCATATTCATCAAGGATACCCACACCTCCAGGTTGGTGACTACGCATCGCATCTGAAACCATCCAGGTGCAATTAACCATAGGCAAAACTGCTCTACAATTTGTAGCATGCTACAGGCCACCCTCTCAAACTCAGGAAACCCACACAGCCTTCCTGAAGACACTGGAGGGTATAAATGTATCACCAAACACCATCATACTGGGTGACTTCAACTACCCGAATATAGACTGGGAACATTACTCAAGCCCCAACTTTCTAGACCAAAGGTTCCTGGAGTTCATAAATTCAAATGCCATGGAACAACTAGTCACCGACCCCACAAGAGGAGAAAATATACTAGATCTCATCATCACAAACATGGGGACAAAATGCTCCACACCGAAGTATATCCCTCTTTGGTGAGATCAGATCATAAACTAATCTCACTAGAAATCCACATCCCCCACCCCAAACAAAAGACCACAGTGAAGAACTTCTCTAAAGCAAACTTCACACTACTCAAGACAGGTGTGGTATCCTTCACGGCCCCCGAGCCAATGGAAACCACAACCCAGTCTGCGGAAGCCCTTACAAATGCTTTCTATGAACACCTTCAGGACTGCATGGATCAGGCAATCCCAAATAAAACCAAGACTCCAGTCTGATGGACCCCAGCCATAAACAAACTTTACAATAAGAGGAGAAAGCTATTACATGATAGAGCAAAATCCCAGAAAGGGAAGGCATCTTTGATCAGTACTAGCAAGAAACTACGATGCCTCATAAAATCATCCAAGGCCAACTTTGAGAAAAAAATTGCCATAGATTCAAAAGACAATCATAAGGCCTTCTTCAGCTATGTCAGAAACCTGGGTGGAAACTCCCAGATATGCTCAGAATTTGTCCAAAATGATACAAAAATCACTGAACCCACAGACATTGCCAACATACTGGCAAACAGGTTCAGCGCAAACTTCACCCCCCCTCTCCCCCCCAAATGGAGAGATAACTATCCCAACAGAGTGTAGCCTCCCAGACATCTCAAATGCGCAGGTGAAAGCTGCTCTCTCTAAAGCTAAAAACACAGCATCAATGGGACTGGATGGTGTCAGTGCCACATGAACTCAATGAAGAACTAAACCTGCACATAAGGCAGCTGTTTAATCTTAGCCTTACCACAGGACATGTGCCCAAGGAGGCAACTGTGGTCCCACTCCACAAAGGCAGTGCCTCTACGGACCCTGGTAATTACAACAAGCCTGTTCTGCAAAGCTATGGAGAGGATCATAATTGAACTCATAAACAAGGACATAGGGGACTTGCAGACCTTGGACCCAACCCAGTTTGGCTTTGTCAAGGGCAGATCTTGCCTTTGAACTTGGTTGACTTCTTCAAAACAGTTACCAAGGCCATTGATGAGGGAAAGGCAGTCCATACAGCCTACCTTGTCCTTGCAAAAGCCACAATACACCACTGGTATCACAGAGAAACTTACCAGCTTAAATGTAAACCCATATGTCACAAGATGGGTTGCAAACTGGCTAAAGGACAGAACCCACAGGGTTAGAGTTGCTGGAGCCATGTCAGACTCCAAGCCGGTTACAAGTGGTGTCCCGCAGGGCTCAGTCCTTGGCCCCTATTGTTCCATCTACTTCTCAGAAGTACAGGCAAACATAGGAGGACTATGGCTGACAAAGTTTGCGGATGACTGCAAACTGGGTGCCATAGTGGATAGTACATCAGACACAGATATCCTTCAGAGGGTCTCACGGAAACTGATAGCTGGTGCCAGAGCCATGGCCTGAAGTTAAACGCAAAAGTGTATAGTCATAAAAACAAGGTAACCCCAAGCTACCATATAGATGGCAACCCACTAAGCACAGAAGAGGTTATCAGGGACCTGGGTACCCAGGTTGACAGTGGCCTCGCGTTTGACACTCACGCTAAAGTGGTTAAGACCTTCTACATTGCCCATCTGATCATGAAGGGTTCACATCCAGATCAAGTGAGGTCATTGTTCCCCTGTACTCTTCACTTATCAGACCAATGATTGAGTACAATGCCCCATTCGGGATGTATCTCACCCGACACCTGCAGCAATTGGAGAGACCCCAAAAGTTCCTCACCAAAAGGATAAAGGGACTCCAAAACTTGTCATATACTGCCAGACTGAAGAAACTCCAACTCTATTCAGTTGCATACCGTCTGCTCAGAGGTGACCTGTGCCTGACATACAAGGCCATGACCAACCTGGAATTAATGGACATGCTCCACCTCAAAAAATCCAAATCCACCAGAACCACTAGAGCAAGTGACTTAACCCTTAGCACGGATATAAATAGGATGTGCTGGAGGGATAGATTTATCACCCAGAGACTCCCCATGCTGTGGAATAAAATCCCGGTCCATGTGAGGCAGAGCACCTCACTGGCTCTGTTCAAGAGAAATCTTGACCGGTGGATGGGAGATCGTAGGTTTACCCCAGGAATCATCTCTGTGTCACTGCTGGACAGAGGCACAACAAACTAATGGGCACATTATTTCTAACATAACATAACTTTGGGCTAGGCTTATAAATGCCTTAGGGTAGATAGCCTAGTATAAACCTATGAACCTATGAACCTATCCACTTCTTCACAGCATAAATTTAGAAGTGTAGACAGAATTTTTTGAATTTGGACTGTCACCACACTAAGAGTAGGTGACAACATCAGAATAATACTGTACAGCCAATTGTAGCAAATCAAGTGTGCCAAGAAGACACACAGGTAAAGTGGACTGTTATTTTTTTTTTTTTTTGAAGGACAGGTGCCCGTTTTTTACTTTCTTTAACTTTAAAAGAGAGATGGATTTTGGGGAAGGGCCTTAGAAATGTCAGGGTCAGGTAAGAAGTTTAGGTGAAGAAGCAGGTAAAGACATACAGGGCAAATAAGACAGACAAAGACGGTGATGGACGCAAAAGGTTGGGAGACACCATGAACTGGGATAGGTAGGGGACATTGGAGGTGCACCCATGTCAAGCCTGAAAACAGTGAGAATCTAGTCCTCACCCTGTGAGCTGTCATCACTGTCTCCTGTGTCAGTTTCCTGTCTCATTGCTTGATATAACATCATCTTGTCAATGTAATGAAGCACCTTTTCTATATGGCTGATTCAGGCACCAAGGCCCCTTTCCATTATACCCTTCACTAGCAGTGTTGGCTCTTGGCTGATGATGAAAATCACCATGTCCACTAATACTACACCCAGAATGTATCAGTACACCAGCTTGCAGGACAGAACTACCCAATGCAGATGGAGCAGGTGGGGCAGGGATTTTGGAGGCAGCGCTAACAGCTTAGGACCCCGAAGTCCTGGAAAACCAGAAATGTATCCCTGGTTTGGCATCTATGTCTCTAATGCAGGTAACCTATAAATGGCTCATCTCCCAGGCCTATGCTTACACTTATCAAAGGTATCAGAACTTGTCAGAGATTTAGGATGCATGGCTTGGCTTAAAAAGGCCCTTGTGGTTGTTAGCCTAGTAAACACCTATGAACCTATGAACCTAAGTGCTGGGTGTTGGTGCTGCAACCCAAGGAAAGATGATGAGCTGAATCACAGTAATTTGTGTACCTCTCTGTGCTGCTTGTCAGTTTTTGTAAGTAGAAATTCATGACAAAAGAACATCTTTAAGCCAGATAAAATATTCCCCACCCAAAAATAAAAAGAAACAAAAATAATTGACAGAGAAGAGGTGGGGTGAGACAAAAAAAGAGTGAATTAGTGTATAACTTCAGAAAATAAACAATTATGATTATCCAGTCTATACACCACCTCATCCAGGAATGATGTGAATGTCTTACTGTGTTGTATCATTAATCAATTGCACTGCTATGATATCATAAATACAACTATTTTTTTCAGTACTGCCATATTGCTTGTAATTGCAATAGTTATTAGGCTTACAGTAAGACCTGATGCATACATACACCATGCCTCTCTTGGTGCACTTCATAGACTGCTGCAATATCTTCAGCAGCTGTACAGCATAGAAGAAGAAAAGAAGACATGTAAGCATATTGAATAACAGTCTTGGCTGGGTACTGTATTTTATATATTTTAATACAAATGGCTTATTATACTTACACAACTGAGGGATGTCAGCAATTCTAAACTTATCCTCCCATCAGCTAAGGAGGTCCTTCTTGTTCCATTTCAGATCACTGTAGTGGTGATGACAGTTCTCTCCAGTGCATGAGATGCCAGTTGCACTAGAGACAGCCTTGGCTAATCTGTTTCAAGCCTCTGTCTTATACTGAGACCCAGTATAGTTCCCCCTGCAGCAGCATACAGCTGTAGCTCTTCATGAGGAGTGCCACAAAAATCCTGAATTCCTCAATGTCCCACCTCTGGGCTCTAAATTTACCACCATTATCTGCCACACCAGCCATGCCTGCAGAAGTCAAGCAACAACTCTAAGTATGAATTGGCACCAAATTCCAGTCTCACATTTAAAAACTACTGTGCAAACATGCACAATCATACTGGCTGCATTTGCGCAATGGAAATTGGAGGCACTTATAAACAAAGAGGAATGTAATTTATCAAACAGCAATGAAGATGTGAAACATGTCAATGAAATTTACCATGTATGTCTCTCAGCCTATTCACACTTTTTCAGATGGTTCATACTGGCAGACTCATTGGCTTGGATTGTTATCTTTAGTGCTTGGAGATTAAATAAGATGACTTGGCACATACCTTTCTGGAATTACACACTGTAAAATGTTAGTTGGCTGATGTGGGAAGCAAACCTAAGGAAGAAATAATGCATACATTTCAGTCAAGGTGATTATTTGTCAGTTCTACAGAAGAACTCTCTTTCAACCATTTTCATTACAGATAAAATGCATTCATTATGAATGGGGATATACTTCAGATAAATCTTTTTAGGAAATCCTGTGAAATGTCTTCCCATGAAAGAAGCATTAGTACTATTTGTAAATGTATGTCAGATGGATAGACTTTCATGAGCTGATTAATACAGGCTGGGGTATGATGCATACATATGTTACTACACATTCTGCCTAAACACAGTGTAGGACTACATCAGGAGAAAAGATGATTTTAAGTTAAGCATTCTGCATGTCATACATATTTAAGTACATTTTTTATTTATTATCATAATTATCCTGCTGAAACAATTACACATATGTTCAACTGTGTTTCATGAGTAAATCATTTATGAAATTTGCTACTTAGAAAAATGTATTTATCAAAGCATTAATGAGACAGTTCTTATGATATCCATTTGTATGTAGTGTTACCTTCCTAATCAAAGTGTTGTGAGAAATTGCATTCTGACACCCTTTGTAAAAATAATTGTTAGCTGGAATTGAACCCTAGATCACCTGTGTTCAGTCTCTAAAGTCAGAGCAGTTACACCTTGAACTGCAGAGAAAGTTATACATAAGGTTGTTGTTCTCCACTCAGTACTGTCTAGCACGCTGTTGTCTGTGCATTGCCGCACACCCTATTTGCACTACACAAGGTTTCCAAAATAAAATTTGTCACGTTTGTCTTTAAGTAAGTAAGCTAGATTGCATGCCTGTCAACAGTGAACGACTGCACAAGACAAGAAACAGGAAAAATAAGTATATGATGTTCTGATGAAAGTAAGTCATAGATCTGATTTAATAAATGTTCACATTTCCTTCAAACTGTATGGATTTCAACCCTATAGAAATGCTGTTAAGGAGCCAAAGCCACTGCATTTACAGCTTCTGCTACAGAAACAGGTTTACAAAATGTGAACATCACTCACTCATTAGAAATACTGTGCATTGGTGTCAAAACTGTTTGTGTTAATGGAGATTACAGAAATGAAATTATTTACTCTTTCCTTCACCTGTGAGCCCTGTTTGTGCTTTGCTCAGCAGTGCAGAAATTATACAGGCAAAAAAAAAAAAAACATTTATAACAATTTATATCCACACAACAAAATACAACTTGCATTTTCCTGTCCGCTGCAAACATTACAAGCAGCATGCAACTTCAGGCTGGATTCAAACCCTGCATCCTCTTTTCTGTTGCTTTATAATAATTTCATTTACCCCATGTGCTACACTGATACTCAGATGTGATGTATAATTTCTTCTCTTACTGCTGTTCAGACTGTTGTAACAAAGTTCACCTGTGCCACTTTAAAATGCACTGCTGATGGCATGACAAATTAAATATCTTAATTTGTACTTTGGGCAGTGGACTTTTGTTCTTTGCTTCAAAATGCTGCCATTCACCAATGTGATTTGTCAAAACTCACCCAAGTGAGCAACAATAACTAACTAAATAAAAAAATAAAAATTGACTTTATTAAAAAATATCGAGGAATAATAATGAAAAGCAGAATTACAAGTTTCCTACATCTGTCTGTGTTACAACCTGATCGCATGCTCAGAAAATATGCACTAAATCTGTCAGACACCAAACTATCTGGAAATAAATCTTCAGTTCAGTGCATTAACAACACACAGTCTGTTGTATTTTTTATCTCTTTCTGTCACGAACATGGGACTAGAAATTGTTCCTTCCTATTTACTTGAATATGTCTAGATCAATGTGATATTGACAAATCCTATATGCTAATAATAGCCCACATCATTTTAATATCAGTTTGCCAACACTGCCAGTTATTTCTTCTCTTTTTTATCTGAGCACCATCCCCACCTTTCAGCTTAAATACAGAAATGCTGCATCATGACCATTTATTTACATTTTTGTTTCAATGTGTAATATAGTTGATCAGCATTTCAGATAAATTTTAAGCACAGTCTGCATATTGTGTGCTTAGTACAAGAATATCAGTGTTGTTACGGTTGTTGTTATAGCTATCATGGTGCTTAAAGTTTTTATTTTAAGTCAGCATGATACAAATACTTGAGAGAAGAAAGTCACTTCAGTATTTTTGCTGTTGTAGTCAGAGCAATCAGTAACACTTGCAAGCCATTAGAAACTAACAATTGCCATTGTTCCTCCCTGTAGTCCTAGGGTGTGTGCATGTAATCGTGTAGCTGCTTACACCATGTTTATATCTCGTACATCAAATTATCTTATTTTTTTTTTTTTTTGTATTCAGGAATGCTAATGGTTTCACACCTCATTTGCATCTTCACAGTGCTCAGATGGCTGCATATACACTATATAAAGGTAATGGTGTAGCTATGGACGTGGAAGGAGAGAAGACTGATTGGCTACAGACAGACAATTACTGTTAGTTACTTGCAGGAGATTGTTCTACAAATTACTGCACTATTTAATAAGTTATTTTGTCCTGTACACAAACTGCTTATGTGTTCATATTTTGAATGGATTTCAGTATGCAATGGAAAAAATCATTTTTTGATGTATGAAATTTTAAAAATTCACTGCTGGTATATCACACATTTTCAGTTCTTGCTGTGGTGTCCAAGTTAGTATGATTACTTCACAGTATTGTGTTATCATTTGCTATTTTGTGACTGACTCAGCGCTGTGGGTGGCTCACGGGAAAGGATGAGTGACACACTGAATCCTGCAGTGTTTGTGATGGTAAATTTGCTGGATGTGGGCCAGCATCTATGTGTGTCTGGTGACACATGTGGCCTACTGTACCCCCCTACCCTGTAAGAATGATGATGATGACTATACAATGGGCTTTGTTCTTCTTGGCTTAACGTATTGCTGCATATATGTCTGATGCACATAATGGGTAGGTACAAGACCAACAGTATGCAGGTTATTTATTTTCATACACATTTGTTCATATACTACAGGTTCCACACTTACCTTGACATTGCTGTAGTTATATGTTGTGTGCTTTGGTACTGTCTCTCCCATATACAGATATATAATGGGTAAGTAAAGTTTGTGGATATCAGATGGCATCACTTTTAATATTTGTATGTGCTTAGGTTGTTATGTGTATTCCTTCACTGGTGACTATGTGTGCTGTCATTTGCCTCTTAGTTTATGAGTGTGGGCACTAACTTTTGAGTTTTATGTGGTGACTGTGTGTGCTATTCTTTGCTTCTCAGCAAGGGCAAGGGCATATTGTGTACACCTATGTCTGCTGCTACCTGTGCAGCAGGAGGTTCTCCCAAATAATCATTTTCTGTATGTGCTGGAGGTGCTACCCCTGTTTGTGGTTCATGAATGTGTAGTCCTGACTCTTGCTGTCCCTGTTGCTGCTCTTTCTTCAAGATGATATTGTGCAACATGGCACAGACTATGAAAATGTCTGCACAGGTGCTTTGTTCATACTGCAGGGCACCCCCTGATTTGTCTAGACAGTGGAACCATGACTTCAGCATGCCAAACATATGCTCTATGATGTTTCTAGTTTGAACAGGGGCATTGTTGTATCCTTCCTGTGTGTGTGTGTGTGTGTGTGTGTGTGTGTGTGTGTGTGTGTGTGTGTGTGTGTGTGTGTGTGTGTGTGTGTGCATTTCTGATGGGTTCATGAGCCACAGTGACAGTGCGTAACCTGAATCACCCAGGCGATGGCTTTGTGGAACATCACCTCTAGCAAACCTTGTGCATAGCTATAAGGTGTGCCAGATATGTGTGTCATGTTAACTATCTGGGTTGCCAGCACAGACATTGAGGACAATCCCTTGGGAATTACAGATAACCTGGCATTTAATTGAATGGAACCCCTTCCTGTTGATGTATGCCCTACACTGTTCACCAGGTGGGGCTTGTATTTCTATATGAGTGCAGTCTATGGCTCCCAAGTCTTAAGGGAAGTGTGTGTGCTACAGCATAGAATTCCTGCAGTTTTTCCTTGCATCTCTGCTGTGTGTGGAAACTAGCATGTTGTAGCATAGCATTAAGATGTTGGTGAAACATTCTGGAGTCTGAGGTCTGTGCCACCTCTAGTATATCCCCTGTGGATATCTGTAATGCACCAGGAGCTAATATCCTTAATGCTGCACATGCTTTAAATTCCACTGGAGTAGGTCCTCTTTGATTTCCCCTAGGTCTGAAGTAGAGGTGGCAGAGGTTGCAGAGTTTCTGTAGTGTTTCTCTATCAACACTGGATCGCTCTACTATTTCAATATCATGCAGTCTGTGCTATGTCAAACAGGATCTGAAGGGTCTATATCACTTAGTCGAACTCTTAAAAGTTTGAACATCATATGGTCGACACCATATGATCGAACTTTTAAAAGTTTGAATGTTTCACTGGAGATCTCTGTACAGTGCAGAATGGGAAGATTTCCCTTTTCTGCACTGTAGTGCAATCTCAGAGTTGGTATATTTAAAGAGGGGGGGTGTGCAGCCCCTCATGTGGGGGGTGCAGGGTGGCTTGACCCCTGCTTAAACTGTTCAGCTAGGTTTTTTCTTTGGTTTATTTTTTTTATTACATTTTCGAACTCTTTAAAGTTTGATCATATGGTGTCGACCATATGATGTTCATACTTTTAAAAGTTCGATTATGTAATATCGACATGATCTGAATACCTTTCTTCTCCTTAGACAAGGCCTATCAGCAGCAGCAGAAGCAGTAGCATAGATTTGACCCTATGTAAGTGAGCAACAGCAGCCCCTAACATTGCTTTTTTTTTTTTCTAAGTGTGATGGTGGCTGTATTCCAATAAGTTATGGAGTTCATGGCAAAGGGTTATACTATCTGTACATGGTTACTTTTTAGCTTCCTGAATGGCTCTGCCATCTTGGATTGGTTAATTAGCATGTAATTCAGCTACTTATGCTTTCATTATTATATTCTGCTGTTACTTTTTCTTGGTGCCCTTTGTCCCCAGTTTTATTTGTATTAAATATCAAAAGGAATAAGACAAAGTTGACCTTTGTCCCCAGTGTTGTTTGCATTATGTATCAACAATGCGCAGAAATGACTGTGAGATATGCAAATTTACTTTAGCTAATAGGACAAGAGAAAGAGAATTTTTTTCTCATGTTATATTTGATAAATCCAGAAAATGACAGTGGTTAGTTATTTCAATTATTGGATACATTTCAGATGTTTTCAGATGAAAGATACATAAAACAAAAACAGAAGTGATACCATTAAAATCTCAGTCCTCTGGCCATGCAGCAAAAATATGGTTACTTATAGCAGGTGAGGCATACCTGGTACTTTGAAATGTGGTGAAAACACAGTCTGAAAGACCCAATTAATAACATCTATGATGAACTGAAGGAGAGTCAGAAAATGGCTGGGTCAGACTTGGGTTGATGAATAAAAGATTTACACTTTTTTGTTTTTCCTCTTTTACTATAGGTTTTCTAGCATTCAAAGCAGAAATTTGAGTTTTTGAAGGAGTTAAATTATGATAGGAAGTTATTTATATAATGGAGGCAATGCTTGAGATTCAGTGTAGAAACTGATACTATCAGAGAAGGATGGGGGGTTAAATATTCTGAACCTGAGTTCATACTGTGAATCTATAGGGTCACCACTAGTATATTTCTGATTGTATGAATGATTATGATCCAAATAGAAAAGCAAATATAGGGTTCACCACTTACAACACTGGTAGCTTTAAAACAGGTTTCTTTCTTCCATTCTTTCATTTACCTGGAGAGCCCGACTTAACCAAAGTTCTTTTTTTTTTTCCTTAGAAGCCCCAGGATAAAGATGATCTACATCAACACATGCAACACATAGACCACACAGTCAGAGTGTCAAACAGTCACAGCCCTTAAGGCCAAACAAAATGCCAGACACACTTGTCATTGGTGATTCCATAGTCAGACACACTGATGTCCCGCTCACCAGACTGAGTAAGGAGAAGGTCACAGTAAGCTGCCTGTCGGGCGCTAGAATCCGCCACATAACGCAAGCACTCAGGTCTCTCAACAGCAGGTACAAGTACGACTCAGTCATTGTCCACGCTGGTGTCAACGACCTGAGACGTACCTCCTTGGACTACATGAAAAGGGACATCGAGGAGCTCTCTGATTATGTAGCCCAGGCAGGTATGACCCTGACCTTGAGCAGTATCCTACCTTCACCTAGAATGATGCCACAATACAGTGATAAGATGATCAGCTTTAATAATTGGCTTAAATTCTGGTGTCATTCAAAGGGGATCCAATGTCTGTCTGCCTGGGATGACATGCTGGACAAGCCACGCTGCCAAGGGACGGCTTGCACCTGTCACCCTGGGCTTCCGGATATTGGCAAAGGCTCTTGCCACCCCCATAGTGCCTTTTTAGGCAAGGCTCAAATTCTAAACCTACCACCCTAGAACACCAAAAGGAAAAAACTAAGGGTAATGCTGCTCAATGCCAGAAGTCTCAATCTCAAGATGCACGCACTCGAGGCCCTTCTCAATATGGAGAACATTGATGTCTGTGCTGTGACAGAAACCTGGTTCAAGGCTCCTGAGAGCACCCCAGCACTAACAGGTTTCACCTCATATCATGCGTTCCGCCCCAAAATCCGGACAACACCAAGAAAGGAGGGGTGTCCATATTCATAAAGGACACCCACACCTCAAGGTTGGTGGCAACGCACGATGCATCAGAGACCATCCAGGTGCAATTAACCATAGGCAAGACTGCTCTGCAATTTGTAGCATGTTACAGGCCACCCTCTCAAACTCAGGAACCTCACATGGCCTTCCTGAAAACATTGGAGGGGACAAATGTATCTCCAAACACCATCATACTAGGTGACTTCAACTACCCTAATATAGACTGGGAACACTACTCAAGCCCGAACACTCTAACCCAAAGATTCCTGGAGTTCATAAACTCAAATGCCATGGAACAACTAGTCACCATCCCCACAAGAGGTGAAAACATACTATATCTCATCATCACGAACATGGGATCAAAATGTTCAACACCAGAAGTATACCCCTCACTGGTGAGATCAGATCATAAACTAATCTCGCTGGAGGTCCTCATCCCGCCCCCACCTGAAACAAAAAAGACCACAGTGAAAAACTTCTCAAAAGCCGATTTCACACTTCTAAAAACTAGTGTGGTCTCCTTTAAGGCCCCTGAGCCAGTGGTAAACATTACTCAAACCGCTGAATCACTTACAAATGCCTTCTACCAGCACCTACAGGACTGCATGGATCGGGCAATCCCAAACAAAACTAAGACCCTCTGTACCAAAGGCAAGCATCCAGTCTGGTGGACCCCAGCCATAAACAAGCTCTACAACAAAAGGAGGAAGCTACTACAAGATAGAGCAAAATCCTTGAAAGGTAAGACACCTTTGATCATTATAAGTAAAAAAAACTAAGAGCTCTCATAAAATCATCCAAGGCAAATTTTGAGAGAAAAATCGCCAAGGACTCTAAAGACAATCATAAGGCCTTCTTTAGCTATGTTAGAAACCTAGGAGGAAACTCCCAGATATGCTCAGAATTAGTTCAAAATGATGTGAAAATTACTGAACCTACACACATTGCTAACATACTGGCTGACAGGTTCAGTGCAAACTTCTCCCCCCCCCCAAACAAGAGATATCTATTCCAGAGCATTGTAACCCCCCAAACACCTCCACCGCCCAGGTGTGAGCTGCCCTCACTAAGGCAAAAACACAGCATCCATGGGACCGGATGGTGTCCCCGGCTGTGTGCTTCATGAACTCAACGAGGAATTAAACCCACAGTTAGGACAGCTGTTTAATCTTAGCCTCACCTCAGGATACGTGCCCAAGGAGTGGCGACGGCGACTGTGGTCCCACTTCATAAGGCGGTGCCTCCACAGACCCTGGAAATTACCGCCCATTAGCTTGACAAGCCTTATCTGCAAAGCCATGGAGAGGATCATAATGGAACTCATAAATAAAGACATAGGGAACTTGCAGACTTTGGATCCAACCCAGTTTGGCTTTGTCAAAGGCAGATCCTGCCTCTTAAACTTGGTTGACTTTTTCGAGACAGTCACCAAGGCCATTGATGAGGAAAGGCAGTCCATACAGCCTACCTCGACCTGGCAAAGGCCTTCGACACAATACCCCACTCAGGTATCATCGAAAAACTCATCAGCTTGAATGTAAACCCATACATCACAAGATGGGTTGCAAACTGGCTAAGCGACAGAACCCACAGGGTCAGAGTTGCTGGAGCCATGTCAGACTCAAAGCCTGTCACAAGTGGTGTCCCACAGGGCTCAGTCCTGGGTCCACTCTTGTTCAGCATCTACTTTTCTGAAGTACAAGCAAACACAGGAGGGTTATGGCTGACAAAGTTTGCAGATGACTGCAAACTGGGCGCCATAGTCGAAAACACATCTGACACAGATATCCTCCAGAAGGGCCTCACAGAAATGGATAACTGGTGCCAGAGCCATGGCCTGAAGTTAAACGCCAAAAAATGCATAGTCATACCCTTCGGGAAAAACAAGGTTACCCCTAGCTACCATATAGATGGCAATCCACTTAGCACAGAAAAAGTCATCAGGGATCTGGGGACCCAAGTTGACAGTAGCCTTTCATTTGACACTCATGTTGCTAAAGTAGTTAGGAAAACCTTCTATATCGCCCACCTGATCATGAAGGGATTCACATCTAGATCAAGGGAGGTCATCGTCCCCCTGTACTCATCACTCATTAGACCTATGATTGAGTACAATGCCCCATTCGGAATGTATCTGACCAGACACCTGATGCAGCTTGAAAGGCCCCAAAAGTTCCTCACCAAAAGGATAAAGGGTCTCAAAAATATGTCTTATGCTGCCCGACTGAAAGAACTCCAGCTCTATTCAGTCTCATACCGCTTGCTCAGAGGTGACCTGTGCCTGACATATAAGGCCATGTCAAACCCAGATTTGATGAATATGCTTCACCTCAAAAATCTAGATCCCTCAGAACCACAAGGGCGGAGACTTAAACCTTGACACGGTTATAAATAGAATGTGCTGGAGGGACAGATTCATCACCCAGAGACTCCCTATGCTGTGGAACAAAATCCCGGTACATGTGAGGCAGAGCACCTCGCTGGCCTTGTTCAAGAGGAATCTTGACCAATGGATGGGAGATCGCAGATATACCCCAGGGATTACTTCAGTGTCACTGCTTGACAGAGGCACAGAAAAATGATAGGCATAGTTCTTATTCAAACTAAAGGGGTGGCGAAAGCCACATAACTATGGGCTAGGCTTATAAATGCCCTTGGGCAGATAGCCTAGTATGAACCTATGAACCTATGAACCTATCAAAGTGCCCATAGCTAAGAATGTTGCACTAAATAATGCAGAATATAAGATAAAGTAAAAAAGAATATAAATAGTACAATTAGAAAAAAATATAAATTGCACATTCCATGTGAGACTCTACAATGACAGTTATGGGCATATTATACTAGGAAACTAGAACTCTCAAATTTAATAAATGCAGGCTGTGGAATGTCATATTTTGTTATCTGAGTACCAAGATTGCAAATATCCATTATTGTTATGTGTTGCATAACAAGCTGACATAATGGTATATGACTTTTGAGTAAGACATCATGTTACATATGTACAGTAGTTGACAAACTGTTCTGCTTCTTTTGAATGATGACTATGAACAGTTATTTTGTAATAAACTCATGCTTCTCTTGTTTTGCAAGGGAAGTTTATTACTGTTACTACTATAAATAGTGCAACATACCATAATTCAACTGCTGTTTTATTTTAATAATACAGTCATGCATTGCTAGCTATTGTCCCAATCAGATGCCATATTAATGCGTTTGATGTGTGATAAGCTAATATATTAATAAGTGACTTATTAATTAGATCCCTTACTATTTCTCCACTAAACTATTTTATATTAATTTTATTACTGGCGCACTATAATAGCGCCATAAATTAACTTCCTGAATTAATGTCCACCTTACATCTTTAAAAATCAATTTTTTTCCTGAGCTGATCTAATTGCTGCCAAAAACATTATTCATACACATGGAAACTAATTGTTTTACCCTGCATGACATATTAAGTTGTAAACAGGTAGCACATTTACCTTTAGTGCTGAAGGATCAGGAGACTGTGTGTTCTCTTCTCACCCAGGTTATTCTATTCACTTTTTTATATTCTGACACTGCAATGCAGCATAAAAAGATGATGCTCTCCTGAGTGTGCTGTCCTTTGGATGAGATGTTAAAGCAAGGTCACATCTGCCTGAGTTGATGCAGCTAAGGTAGATGTAAACAAATCCCATGGCACTCAAGAAAAAGAGTAGGAAGGGTTTGCTAGGGCCAAATTTCCACTAGTCAGCAGGTTCCCCAGAAAAGAGTCCAGTAGCGTAGTGGGACTAACCCAGTTAACAATCAAAATGAAACAAACAAATAAACAAACAGTCTATGCCTTGCTTACTCAGCTGTCCTGACAGTGTCTGCTCCTTTACAGTGAAACTGCTAAAAACTGTTCCTCACCACAAAAATTCCACACACTATGTTTTATTATCTGTCAAAGAGAACCCTCAGGCTCCATTATAAGCCATCCTTGATCCACAGTCACCAATCAAATGCTGCTATTATGGCTAATTAGTTGTGAAGATGTTGACAACTGTGGATCCATTGTGGTCCATTCTGTTACAAAGTTATTCCTCGTAGTGATCTTTACCTTTCTTGTGTTCATTGACTCCATATTCACTTCAGTACTGCAATACATTTGTAAGTATTAAAATATTGCTGGAGAGGTTGCATTTCTGATGAAACAACCATAGCCATTTCTCTGTGATGGTAGAAAATGAAATTCCATCCTCTTTTTCCTGTGATCTTATTCTTTTCACAGTCAAACTTTCCATAGTTTCCTTACACAAAGATCTATTGGCTGCCAATCTTTCAGTCAGGTGACAACACTCCTTCACCATTGGGCAGTCATTCTAACCCTGGAATAAACATGCTCTTTGGAAACATATTAAGCTCTTTAACTTAGTGCTGTAGAATACTGTGCATTATTAATGCCAGCATTTAAATCTTATATGACAAAATATGGAAGTAACTACCTATACTAAGCACATTAATCTAACATCCTTGAACTGACATCAAGCTTTATAACACATCTAGTTTATGCAGAAGTCTCCATGCTATCTACAGTATCTTCAGATGTGAATGATCAGTTAAAACTGGCAGAGAGGTTGCCTTTTATCTGAACTCCAACTAAATGACAGACCCCCAGTCACAAAAACCTCTAGTTATCCCTGAGAAACAATCTATCCTCTTTTCTACTGTACTCAAAAGAAGCAAGATCTGTTCTTTAGGTACCTTCTTCTTCTCACAGAACTAGTAATAGGCCTTCATGCTTCAACCCTTGACTGGGTTTACTAAAGACTTCTTAACAAAATATTTAATAGGGGTTATGTCAGCAGAAAAATCAATGCCATAAATTCCCCAGGAGGCATGGTTCTTCTTAACTATGCAGATTCCACCCCTTGAAACTTAATATTAAAATCTGTATGCAGCTCTTAAATACTAGGTGACATTTTCTGCCCAATCTTATACTGACTTTTCTGACATAATGTCAGCTAGCTTTAATGACTACTTTCCCACTTTTGTGATATGAAGGAATCCCTCCCCTCCAAAAAACTACCTCCACCATGCCTCTTAGATGGCTCCATGCCAAGAAGCATAGACTTGTCAGTTTCTCATATCATTTACACAGTCACTGAGATGCGGTTGTATATATCTCTAGAAATCAGTTGTTTATTTTAATGCTAACCCCATATCTGTTATTGACTGCATTATCCAGGAGAAGAAGTAAAAAGAATGAAAAGGCTCATCTGTCCTTCCATGTCAGTCACCAAAACAGTATAATATTACAGGGGGACTCAGACTTAAAAAAATACTTGCAGAATAAATCCCTGGCCCACTGGCAGCTATACTGTGAACTGATGAAAAAGTGTAAAACCCTATCTTCTTTCTCTAATTTGCAACAATGTCTGTATAGCATTACATAAGTGCATGTAACTGCTTCAAACTGCAGCTGCCACATTGCCCTGTGTCATGCCTGAAAAAGGTCTCTGGACTATCCCACCCACCTGGCTAACAAAATAAATACATAAACAGGCAAACAAACCAAAACTAACTGAATGATTGACTGACTAAATAGAAAATTATTTTCTGACAAATTATCAAATTCATTCAGTAAGATAACCAAATACTGGCTCCTGGCAATAGAACAAACATACCCAGTGCTATCAGTATGCAGCAACGGGACAAATAAGTAATAGTGCAGAATATTTTCCCACTGTGTCTTTGCCTAGAACAAGAGTCCCTAGCTAATGGAAACAGTATTTTATGAATATTCTAACCCCCCTCCACTAGTCTTTCCTCCAGTTCCACTCCCACAAATCATACTTAAACCTCTCATGAGGATAAAGTCAGTGGCTCTACCTGTCAGATTTCTCACAAAGCTGTAGCACAGAAGTACAGAACTAACTAAAAAAAAAGCCACTCCATTGGAAACACAAAATCAATAGGCTATATAACAGGAGGAAGAAAATCATGGCAAAAATTAGGAGGTGCAGCACCCAGTGGGATAAAAGCACTCTCATCAAACTAAACAAGCAACTCAGAGGACAAATAAAGTCTACCAAAGCCAAATTTGAGGTAGGTTTGACCTCTCAGGCCAAGCACAATCACAGAGCATTATTTAACTATGTCCTCAACCTCAAAGGCAATACACAATTGTGTGCAGAGGTCATTGTAAATGGAGCCATCTGTACTGAGCCAGAAGATATAGCAAACCTCCTGGGTGATAAATTCAGCTCCAACTTTACCCCTCTCTCCCCCTCAATCTTCCCTCAGGAAAATCTTCAAATATAACTGCACCTAATATTACTAGGGAACAGGTCCTTAATGCTCTCTCTAAGACCAAGAACACTGCATCAATGGGCCGAGACAATATCCCAGGATGCCTTGTAAATAGCATGAAACATGACCTATCATGGCCTCTGGAATTACTGTTTAAGTTTAGCCTCCAAACAGGCTTAATGCCTCATGAATGGAGAAAGAACAGTCATCCCTCTGCACAAAGGTGGGCCATCTACAGACCCTGGAAACTACAGACCCATAAATCTCACTAGTCGTATATGTAAAGCAATAGAAAGAATTAGCATGGAAAAGATCCACAGAGATATAGTAAACCTCCAGACACTAGAACCACCCCAGTTTAGTTTCATCAAGGGCAGATTCTGTACTTCTTTGAGAAGGTCACCAAAGCAATGGATGAGGGCAAAAGCATTCATACTGCCTATCTTGACCTGGTCTACGCATTTGACACAATAGGTTTATAGGTTCATAGGTGTTTACTAGGCTAATGACCACAGGGGCCTTTTTAAGCCTAGCCATGCATCCCAAATCTCTGACAAGTTCTGATACCCTTGATAAGTGTAAGCATGGGCCTAGGAGATGAAACATTTACAGGTTACCTGTTTGCATCAGAGACATAGGTGCCAAACCAGGGATGAATTTCTGGTTTCCCATCCAGTTGTCCATATTGCATATATTGCTGGTGACTGCAAATTAGGAACTGTCACTGGATCTCACAGTGACACAAATGTTCTCCAAGAGGGGCTGACACAGACAAAGAACTGGTGTCAGAGCCATGGACTAAAACTAAATGCCAAGAAATGCATACTTGTATCCTTTTGGAAGTCATCCATCCCTAGTAACTATCATATTGACAATGCACTCCTTAGAGATGACCCAGTAGTCAGGGACATAGGGACAGACATAGATAGTAATCTAGCCTTTGATCATCATGTGTCTACAGTGGTGAGAAATCACTCTATGTTGTACAACTTATAAACAAAGGTATGGCATCTATGTCCAAGGAAGTCATTGTCCCACTGTATTTGGCATTCATCAGATCTATCATTGAGTACAATGCCCCCTTTGGTATGTACCTAACCAGGCATATCCAACAATTGGAATGTCCAAAGAGGTTCCTCACCAAAAGAATGCAGAGCGTAAGTAAAATGTCCTGAGCAAACCACCTCAAGGCCCTATCCCTGTATTCTGTCTCCTACAGGCTTTTGAGGGGAGATCTATGCCTGGCATACAGGGCATTGTCAGACCCCACTCTGATGGACCTACTGCATATACACAAAATAAACAGCACCAGAATTACCCATTTTAAAGGCTTAAACCATGCGTGTGATATAAATAGGACCTGCTGGAGAGATAGATATGTAACCCAGAGAATACCCCATCTATGGAACAGGGTCACCATCCATGTGAAGCAGAGTTCCTCCCTAACCCAATTCAAGTGCAACTTGGACAATTGGATGGGAAAACAGAAATTCCTCTCTGGTTTGGCAATTACGTCTGTAATGGACACAGGTAACCTGTAAATGTTTGGATTTGTAAGTGTGTGGATGTTATGTGTGTGTGTGTGTTGAGGTGCCCTAAATTTGTTTCTGATGTGTGTGTGTGTGTGTGTGTGTGTGTGTGTGTGTGTGTGTGTGTGTGTGTGTGTGTGTGTGTGTGTGTGTGTGTATGTATGCACACAGGTCTGGCATGTGGCTGACCTACACAGGGGAATTATTGACAGCTGCAGACTGTACAGGTCAGGTTATACAGTTCATGGTGTTTGGCCATGGCCATGTGACCTGCGCCTACCACGGCCATTACCAGGCAGAGGTCCAGATTGGGTACTGTCTGATGACACATGTCCACTGGAACTGTGCCCCTGTTGGGACCATCCAGGACCATGTGCACGTGGCCTGCTGTGTCCTGGTGTGGACAGCACAGCACCAGCTGCACTGCTGCTGCTGCAGCCACTATGGGAGTGGGCATGTGAAGTAGCATGTTCACGTAGACCTTCAACAAGTTAGGTAGCTGGCCTATGTACACATGCCTGATGCCTCACTCCCACCAGATGTTCCAGCACAGACACTCCATGCTCGAGGATTGACATGCCACAGTCAAGGACTCCCTCCATGTCACCCAATCGTCTATCCAAAACATCTGCAAGATGATGGTGAGCATTTGCAATTGCCTGGATGTTGTCAGTTAAAGAACAGACAGCAGCCCTCTGAAGCCTCAGACCTTTTCTGTTGTGCCATTCAGCATGTGCCTGTGCCTCCATTACAGCCTAAAACATGCATCTGGTGACACCAGTTGATGTGCTATGTCTTGCAGGGGCATGTTGGCCAGAAGTCCTCCTATGAGCAGCCCTGGGCACATGCCTGTGTGGGACATCACCAGTCAGTTGGCTGGGATCATGGTGTGCAGGCACACCTTTCATAGTCTCCACACATTCCTGTTCCATGCTACCATCCGCCAACTGTCCTTCCACTATGGCCACTGGTGATGGGGTATGTGTAGGCATGAGAGTTGTGTGCGAGGATGAGGGGGATACAGGTGGAATGGCAACCAATGGCACAGATTCAACCCCTGACAACCCTGCCTGTGTCTCAATCATACTTTCATCATCACTGCTAGATTTTGGGGGGACACTAACATCAGGTGGACCACAGGAAGGCAACGCACCTACATCAACACCTGTGAGGGGCAGACAAAACCTGTACATTACAAATTATACAGCACAGACACACAGACAGACACATAGACACAGATAGACACAGAGACAAATGATATGGCACCCAACGGTATGCAACATGCATGTGATATGGCAGAAGGCATTCAGCTTAGACAATTATAGTGGTAGTTATCATACGTCCCTGAGTTGCACACAACAGCATGCATGTGTTATAGCAGAAGGCATGCACCTTACACAATTTTAATAGTAGTTAGCATACATCCCTGTGTTGCACCATTTGTGTTAGTAGATTATGCCCCAAACCTGCAACACAATGCATGCACTATGCACCATTGCACAGCACTGCCATGTTTTGTGCAACATACCCCACATTTTAACAAACCATTGCTGACCTGTGTACATCTGCCACTGATGCTTTGTGTTGGCCACTGCCCCTATGTGTAAGGAGGACATGAGCATATCTCCCCCAAAGCAGTGCATGTTTGTTCAACAGTATTCTGCTTACCCCTGAGCTGAGTCTACAGACAATGTGCATGTGGCTGTACACACATGTTTGACATGGCTGTCCCTACTTTGCAGTGGTGCCAGACCAGCACAGGTTAATAGTACACCAGCCTGATGTGTGGCATATGACCTTGCCAATCACATGTAGTATGATATGTCTTCTGCTGACGTGTTGAATGACATGCATACATGTTTAACACAATGGTGTCCTTTCAAATATACAGTGAGGTAATGGTATCCCAATGCAGGGACGTGTTATACTAACATGGACCTTCAGCTGATGCAATGTTGTCAGTCTGCCCTACAGATATACAGTGACATACTGCACATTGAGCTGATGTGCATAGCCATTGCAGGGCATCATGTGGCTTCACTATTGCTATACAGTGTGAGTTACAGACACAATTCATAGTCATGACTGTGTTCATCTACAATAAATATCTAATGTGGAATGTGACCCACGTCACTGAGGTGTATACACACTAAACCCTAATGTGAAATGTGTGCCACAGGTCACTGAAGGGTATACAGGTGACACCCCTGCACATCTGCAACCATATTGCTGATGCCTGGCAACTATGCCCAGACATGGCTAACTTAGCAGTACTCCATGTCCCACATGCCATCTGTGTACCTCAAACACATGAGGAGCAAGCATGACAGTGATGTCTGACACCAGAAAGGTGAAGGAACTGTATCTGTGGCCTGATGGGGTTGTATGTGTATGTTGTGCAACACATGTATGTATGTGGATACTGTATAGGTAAAGGCTTTCATGTCATGACACACTCAAGATGTTCAGGACATGTTATGTGGTGGTTTAATGTCATGGCTACGCAAGCTGTGCACAGGCCTGTATGATGTTTAGTGTGTCACATCTGCAATATCACCATTACACAAAGGCCATATTTGTATTGTGTCGAGCCAATGTACAACAGGGTGTACACACATGTACATCCCTTCTACTGTGTGTGTTGCTTCATGTCTCTGGCCATCCTCCATGGCCATGTGTAAACATGTGTTGTCCAATGGTTGTGATGGGCATCTATTTCGCATGTCAGGGTTGTCCCACATGACATACACCCATAGATGTCATATGCTCCACTGAGGACAGGGTTATGCAGACAAAGGGTGGTATGTTTGGGATGAGAGATATGTTTTGCAGAATAATTAACCAGTGTTGCAGTTAGCCCACAAAATGTCATGGACATGTCAGATAGCACATGACATTGTGTGACATTCATAGCAAGGGTATAATTCACAAGGGTGAATCCTGTGGTTTGGTCATAGTCCAGCTCCAAAACATTTAGAGTGTGTGCACACGTATGCTCTCTGTATAGTACTGTTTGTATTCCCCACATATGTAATGCTGATCTGTAGTACATGTCCCTACAAAGAACCACACCTTCACCATTGTATTTACAGCTGTCCACACATCTGACAATGACAGTTTGTAAAGTTTAGTGTAAGTGTTTCATATAGTCTTCAATTATTCCACATGGGTAACCACTGTGATGCTTTGTAGGTCTGACCTGTATAGATTAACAGGACCACCATTTGCCACATGGCAGATAGCATGCAAGTAATATGATCTGTGCATTATCAAGCCTGATAAATAATAACAATCTCACCTGCAACAGGCTGCTGCCACTGCAAAATGCCAGAGGTACCTAAATAGTAGTGTCACAGCAGTAAGATCATTATCCACACCTGTGTGATAGCTACAAGGTGCAATGTGCATGTTAGCACACAAGCCAGTGCAATAGACTATACTATGGAGTATACACATCTGTGCATAAATAGAGTAGCAAACTATAGTATGTGGCATGTGTGCATACATGCCTTGCATATGATGTTACATTAAATATTGTACAGTAATCACACCAAAAAATTTTAATGCAAAGCTTTCGGGTTACCCACTCTTCATCAGCACATAAAAAACACATTTCCTTTTCATTATTTAAATAGGGAGCCATTAAAATCACATGTCACAGCCAGCCTAACATCACGAACTAACAATTATAAACATTTAAAATAGCACCTAAAACTTATTTAAAATTTATATGTAAAACACATAAATACACATCATAAATATATAAATACATAATAAAACCATACATCTATATATTAAATATATTAGATGTTTTCTCTTTGTCTTTTTATCAACACTGATTAATCAACATAATGTGATTTTAATGGCTCCCTATTTAAATAATGAAAAGGAACTGTGTTTTTTATGTACTGATGAAGGGTGGTTAACCCGAAAGCTTTGCATTCAAATTTTTGGCGTGATTTATGTGTTTGGACCTGTACTTTTACGCAGCACTGTCTATTGGTTTTGACAATTTGATGTTATCACCATATATGTGTGTGTCAAGTGATGACATTGCTCATACGCCATGTGGATGTTGTCTTGATGTGGGCATGTCTGTTTGCCTGTACTGGTGTCCTGGATGTGTTCACATTAATGCAAGAGACCTTAATGCTGTGTATATGTCACATATACAGTCATACACAGCCTTAAGAGACATGACCTGTGACCCTGCAGACTTGCTCATGGAAAAGTTTACATGTATATTTTTTGCCATATACATCTATATGGCACTGTACAGCAGTATAGCATCCTGCCATGTATTAACTGTATTGCACATGTGAAACACATGGGACAATGGCTAGCGTGATGGTATTTGCAGGGTTGGATATCAACTATAGCATGTCTGGTCATAGTGAACTAGTAGGCTATATGACCTGGGCCATTTATGAGCCTAGGCTGAAAGGTTACCTAGCTGTAGCCAACAGACAAGTTACTTTCAGTGGCCAGTTCTAGCAGTGCCACAGAACTGATCCACAAGGGTTAATGATATATTTGCCATGCGGTCATCACACTATGTCTCAAAGAGGGGCAATGTGCAGCTTTGCTGGACATGGATGCATAGTAGGGCAGGAGTATGTAAAGTGTATGGGACAGGGATCTGTCAGGAATGTTGTGATCCTTGTACTAGAAAGGTGGATGTCCATGAAGTATGTATTTATTTGGAATCAGGATGTGTAAGTGTAGCATGTCCATCATCTCTGGGTTGGACATGGCTTTATTCAGGGTAGGCATCATGCTACATAGTGGAGCTAGGGTTTGGGAAGGCTGGTTGTAGGCCATCTGAACATGGCCAATAACCCTTAAAGGAAATATGTGATCTAGTATGGGTCACTTGAGTGCTGAGTATGGCTGAACAATGATCTCTATATTCATGGGTGGCACCCTGTCATGATTAAGGGTGCCACTTACGACTACCTGACTGGTGTGGTGAAGTGACTATCAAAAGAAAGACTACTGTCCAGCTGCATCCCATACACACATAGTTTCCATTATGCTGACCACTGCCTAGGTGGTAGTTCATGGGTACAGGATTTTAACATAGGGGATGACAATGCAATACATAGCTGTGAGGTTGTGGCCATACATCACACACCACACATTTGACCCACAAAGGCCCTTCTGTATGTTGCCCGCAGCACTCATTGAGTCAACTATTGCTCCTAGTTCATAGTCATTTGCAAACTTCAACAGGCAGATGCCTTCTGTGTTAGTCTGTGTGGTATAGATAACAAAGAGGGGGAGTACCAGGAAAGAACCCTGTATTACTGTAGCTGGCATTGGTTTGATGTGTGTGTATTAGTCAGACACCTTCTGTAGTGTTGGTTCTGCCAGCAGTCCAGTTGCCAACCAATCCTGTGACATAGGAATATACACCTAGTTTACTGAGTGTAGCTGGAACACAGTCTAGGTGATGGTGTCCTAAGACCTGGCAAGGTCATAATATGCTGTGTGAATCAACCTTACTGTCATCTACATCTGTACTGACTACATCAAATAAGTTGATCAAGGTTCATGGCCTTACAGACTAGACTCAGCAGGGTAGTAATGCACTATTTCCCATTATCAGTGGTGTCTCCCCTTTTGTGGGGTGTGATAACTGTTGCTGTGCACCATTCAGTGTGTACACAGCCTGAAATAAAGCTATGATTGAACATGATGTGTATGTGGAGAGCAAAATGTTTTGACATTTATGTAAAATACACCCTGGGATTTAGACAGGTCCCATGCAAGCTGTATGTATGGCTTTAGAGAGTGCAGCTTGTACCTGTATAGTTGTTATTACAGGGGCTCTGTAGTGTACATGGATATATAAATATCTGTATCTACTGGGGGGAAGTGAGAGTGTATTTAGGTTATCCAAGACCCTATCTGGATGAACAAGTGCTATTTCTGTAGGTGCAGTACTTCTCATGCCATAGTGCTGTGAAGCAGGCAGGTCTTGTTGTTGCCATTACGATTCATGACACAGCTATAGAATGCTCTGTGGTTGGCCTCATAATATGCGGCTGATTAGTTTCACAGTAGCTTTGTGTGGTTTTATATGGTGTATCTGCATCTTACTGAGGCTGACCAGGGATCAACTCCACTCATGTGTGTTCACTCTTGCAACAGTTACTACCTTCTGTGGTATAGTTTAAGGCAGGGTACCACCAGTTTGCCTTCCTGTTTGTGTTTGGTTGAATCTTGGTTCTGTTTCAATGACACAATCACTGCACTTATGTGAGTGCTCAAAGTGCATTTGTGTAGGATTCAGCATTTGCACAGGCATTGTCCATCTGCATGGATGCCATGACAGTCACCACTTCGCTCTTAAGAAGCATAACATTGGCTTTGGAGACTGACTATGTGTAGCATACTGTTAGCCCTGTTTGTGGGACTATGGTGACCCAGGTCATTGGGATTAATGAACTCCAACATGCATTGAGCACAGGTGTTGGTACATGAGGAGTCTTCCCAATTCATAATGGGATAGTTGACAGTAGCCATTGTTATGGTTTTCTGTCTCAAACCTAATATTCCCCATTACAGCACAATATGACAGTTGGGAATTCTGAGGCATGGTGGGTGATCTGTCGGAAGGTGCAATTTGGATTCCACTTTGACACAAAGGCAGTTGCTCAGCATAATGCATCTGAAATTATGCAAGTGCAACTAGTGTGGGGGTGTACATATCCTTCAGGAATATGGACACACCTGTGGCCAGTGTGTTCCAATAAATGATAATGGCCAAGAGGTGAGGTATGTGTTATAACATGGTCATGCAGAGGTGCTCTCCAGAGCATTGAACCATATCTCAGTCACTCCACAGATATGTTCTCCATGTTAAGGATTGACGTAAGTGAGTCCATACTGAGTTTCTGAAATGTATCATTGAGTAGTGAGACCCGCAGTTTATTGCTTGGCTGTCCCTGTTACAGCAGTGGACTTTCACTTGAACTTTGCATGATGAAGGCACTATAGGGGAGGCATGAGCCCTAGCCAGTATCCAGATTCCCAGGGTGACAGGTGCAGGCCCTGTCTGGCAAAGCATCATGGTCTATCAACCATGTTATCCCAGGCAGACAGATATTGGATATCCTTTGAATTACACTAGTACATTAGACAATTGTGGAATACAATCCTTATGTCCCTGTACTGCAGTATCATTCTGGCCAATGGCAGAATGCTACCCAGGCCTTGGGACTTACCTGCATGGGCTACAAGACCTGACAGTTCCTACATGTGTGTTTCCATGCAGTCCAATCTACTGCATCACAGGTCCTGCACAACAACATGGAATATGCCAAAGCCATGTGTATAGTTCAAAAGGGGGTCTGAGTGTATGGGTATGTGGCTAATCATGGCAGATAGTCAGCTGACAGTATGCTTGCCCTCATATAGTTTGATGTATAACATAGTGCTAGAGTTTGCATTCACAAATGAGTACTGTTGGGTATGTTTCTGGCCATGTGTTCTGAGGTATGGCACAATTTAGCAAACTATGTCATATAGTCTGTGTATTTTGTTGTCTGTCTATTCCAGCTTGGGAGGTCTCTTGCTTGGCCAGATACTTAGAAGCCTCTGTGAATGTGTGTGATTTCTAGTGGTATGTGTGGGTGTCCTTACTGTGTTCTGGTAAGGGTATGTGTTGGTTGTGGTAATGAAATGCATGTGTTAACCTATACCTCATGACTGTCCAGTTCAGTTGTGGCTGTAGACTGGACTGCCTTCCAGCTTACCTCTGTAGCTGCATCCCAGACAATGTGTGGGGTGTGGTGTTAGGTGGGTTTGGCAGTGTACATGGCATAGAGATTGCATTCCCCCAGGATGGCCACATACACAAAGCTGACATTAGTAAACACCTGTAGCTGATTATTGGAAAATGCCTGTATGAGCATTCAGTGCTACAAGTACCAAGTACTGTATTTAGTTTACTTATTGCTTATGAAGATGTTTTAGACAGTGATGCTCACAAGTAAATATTTGTGTTATGGACATGACAGCACTTGCTATTACAGAAACATAGTAGCTACCTTTAGCAGCAATCCTCATTTGAGGAGCACATCACATCCTGATAGTTGATTACAGATGATGCAAGTGTCTACAGGTCTGTATCCTTTTCTGGGTTAATACTCACATATCCACCAAAACCATGAGCTCTGTTGGGCACAGACACCCACTCCCCAAACAGAGTCAAGTATCAATAGACTCTGCTGCCACTATCAACATGATCAGGATATAATCAGATAGTGTAAGCCATCACCTATGAAGTAGCTATTACACATGGCTAGCAGTCTCCTACATCTTACACTCCTACTGCAGATGTTACACTGGAGTTAAAGATTATATCCAACTTGTTTCATTACCAGTGCTGTGCACAACCTTACATACAGTATTTGCAAGTGGCTGTTAGGTTGGCAATGACAGGTTAGGGTACACAAACCTGAAAGTACAACCAGTGTGTCTCCACTCTCAATATCCACTCTATGTAGGTGTGCACATAGCCATTTGGCCCATCCCTGTAACAAGGGTCACTACACATTTGCATAACATGTACACATGCACAGCTGTTATTCCTTGCAAAAGATATTAGAGAGGTGGATATTATATGTCTTATGTGCATGAATAGTTACCTAGTTCTTCCAATTTTCTTTGCTATCATGCTGCTAAAATATCAGATGAATACAATTCATATGTATCCTGTTATTGAGTATTGTAATTGCCAATAGACATAACTAATATTTGCATAACAGAAATACTATGTAAAATAGAATACAGATCTGCCTAGAATACTGTGCATTACACAGTTATTCATAGATTCATAAGTAGGTACTAGGCTATCAGCCCAAGGGCCTACGTAAGCCTAGCCAACAAGGTTCCCTGGCTTACGCCACCCAAGAAAGTTATTTTCCTGTGCCACTGTCGAGCAGAGACACAGAAGTGATCCCCGGGGTGTATTTCCTATTTCCCATCCACTCATCAAGATATTTCTTGAAGAGTGCTAATGAAGAACTTTGCTTGACATAGATGGGTAGCCTGTTCCAGAGTATGGGAAGTCTCTGGGACAGGAATCTATCCCTCCAGCATGTCCTGTTTATTGTGGTGATAAGGTTTAGGTCCCTAGAGCATGTAACTCGGAGGGATTGAGATTTCTTTAGGTGTAGCATGTCTAACAGCTCTGGGTTTGACATAGCTTTATATGTTAGGCAGAGATCACTTCGAGCAGGTGATATGCTATGGAGTAAAGCTGGAGATTTTTGAGGCGGCCAGTGTAGGGCATTTGTTTGAGGCCAGTAATCCTATTGTGATGTACTTCTGTGGCCTTTCCAGCTGCTGCAGATGTCTTGTGAGGTACATTCCAAAAGGAGCTTTGTACTCTATAATGGGTGTAATGAGTGTCGAGTAGAGGGGAACAATGACCTCTTTTTTTCCTGGATGAGAACCCTTTTATGATGTGGTGTGCCATGTAGAAGGATTTCCTGACTACTGTGGCGATGTGACTATCAAAGGAGAGACTACTGTCCACCTGGGTCCCAAGGTCTCTTATCACACATTCGGTGTCAAGTAGATCGCTGCCTATGTGGTAGTTTATGGGTACAGAGTTTTTACCAAAGGGGATGACACTGCACTTTTTGGCATTGAGCTTGAGGCCATGGCTCTGACACCAGGCATCTGTCTCAGCATGGCCCTTCTGTAGGATGTCCACATCATTTGGGGACTTGACTATGGCTCTTAGTTTGCAGTAATCTGTGAATTTCATTAGTCAGAGGCCTTTTGTGTTAGCCTGTACTTCAAAGAAGTAGATACCAAACAGGAGAGGTCCCAGGATGGAACCCTGTGGTACTCCACTTGTCACTGCTTAGAGGTCAGATTTGGAGTCTGCAACTTTTACAGTGTGGGTTCTGTCAGTGAGCCAGTTTACAACCCATCTTGTGACATAGGTATTTATACCCAGTTTAGTGAGTTTAGCTATAATTCCAGAATGGGGGATGGTGTCGAAAGCCTTGGCAAGGTCAAGATAGGCTGTGTGAACCACCTTACCCTCATCTACAGCTTTGTTGACAGCCTCAAAGAAGTCAATCAGGTTCAGGAGGCATGATCTGCCTTTCACAAACCCAAAATGGGTGGGATCCAGAGTTTGGAGGTTACCAATGTCTTTGTTTATGAGTTCCATGATGATACGTTCCATGGCCTTGAAGACCAGGCTCGTCAGGCTAATAGGTCGATAGTTCCCGGGATCAGTGGTGGCTACCCTTTGTGGAGTGGGATAACTGTTGCTGTGCACCATTCAGTGAGCACAAAGCCTGATGCGAGGCTATTATTGAACATCGTGCTTAAGTGGGGAGCCAGTTTGTTCTGAGGTTCGTGTAAAACACAGCCTGGGATGTTGTCCGGTCTCATGGATTCTGTATTTTTGGCTTTAGAGAGTGCAGCTTTTACCTGCACAGTTGTGATTACAGGGACTCTGCATTCTTCCTGTATAGATATAGGCCCTTTAGGTGGTGGGGGGGTAAAGTTAGCACTGACCCTATCTGCCAGGATGTTGGCAATATCAGTTGGTTCTGTAATTTTCGTGTCTTTGTGCTGTAACTCAGAGCAGATCTGTGTGTTGCCATCAAGATTCTTGACATAGCTATAGAATGCTTTGTGGTTGTCCTTGGAATTAGTGGTGATTTTGTTTTCATAGCTAGCTTTGGAGGATCTTATAAGGGATCTCAGCTTCTTACTGAGGCTGACCAGGGAGCTCCTCCACTCATGGTATTTTACTCTCTTTTGCAACAGTTTCTTCCTTCTGTTGTACGGTTTGTTACAGGGGGCCACCAGATTGGCTTCCTTTTTTTTGGAGGATAGCGTCTTGGTTCTGTTTGGGATAGCATGATCCATGCACTCATGTAAGTGCTTATATAGTGCATTTGTGTAGGATTCAGCAGTTTTAACTGTATTGCCCACCTGCATGGGTGTCATGAAGTTCAATACTTCTGTCTTAAGAAGCATGAAGTTGGCTTTGGAAAAATATTTTGCCATGGTTTCTTTAATGGGGGGTGGGGGCAGGATGTGGATATCAAGGGTGATTAGCTTATGGTTGGATCGGATCAATGAGGAGTTGGCTTCAGGTGTGGAACACCGGCCACTCATGTTGGTAATGACTAGGTCTAGAATATTGTTGCCCCTGGTGCGAGTGTGGATAAGTTGATCCAGGGCATTGAAGTTTATGATTTCCAGAAAGCGTTGAGCTAAGGAGTTGGTACACGAGTAGTTTTCCCAGTTAATGGTGGGTTAGTTGAAGTCGCCCATTATTAGGGTGTTTGGTTGAACCCTAATATTTTTCAGTACATTAAGAAAAGAGGAGTGGGAATCCTGGGGCATGGTGGGGGATCTGTAGCAAGCTACAATTTGGATTGCAGTTTTGCCCAGAGTTAGTTGCACTTGGATAACCTCAGATGCATTATGCTGAGCAACTAGCCTGGAGGTGTGGATATCCTTAATGACTATGGACACACCTCCGCCTTTGGTGTTTTGGTCCAGGTTACATGGCTGAAAAGTGTGGTATTGGTTATAGCCTGGTAGTGCAGGGGTACTCTCTGGAGCCTTGAACCAGGTTTCAGTCACTTCACAGATATCGATGTTCTCCATTTAAAGGAGTGCCTCGAGTGAGTGCATTTTGAGATCGGCACAATATCCCGCAATGCAAATCATATTTGCAAAGTAAGCCCACCTTTGATATGTTCATCTCACTAATACAGCCATACATATGTCTACTGTTACAATATATCAACATATACTATCCCCTGTTATAGCACATACTTGTGGGACCAACCCCGACACTGGCAGTGGCTGGAAAAGAATTGGTGAATTCCAAGCCCATATATATCATCCCTTGTGGTGTATGAGGAGTTTGCCTTGTGACCTACAGCTGTACGCACATAGAATACTACAAGCATTACTACTGCTCAACAATACATCACTACAAGATAGCTATTTCCACTATATGCATTGATTACACTGTAATTATTACAGAACAGGTACTACAGACATACTAAATGTTATACATACCATCTTGGTAATTGAAGGTGTTATTGACTGGTATTTTAGTCTTTTTCAGTTTGTGTTTCAATCTTCTGTTGGGTATTTTGTACTGTTCTGCAGGTATATACAGATGGTTTGAATGTGTGACAAGGCATCCTTTTATAGTTAGAGATCAATAACATGTGCTATCCTGATCACCAATTGGTGTTCCAAAGTAGTTAATTACATACACATCAGCTATGCAGCTACTCCATTAGCCAATACCATGGGCGTTGTCCCTTTGCCTTACTTGTGAGGAAGACAGCCTGGAAGTGTTGTCTGAAATCTATTGCAACAGCTGTATGGCGACAAACACAAATATATTGTGTGTAATGCCTAGAAGATTTGGTCTAAATGTGAGTACTGCTGTTATATTTCTGAACATTGCTACTTGTGCAGAGTTTGTCTATACCTAATACTTCTGCATATGTTTCAGCCTGGCCAGGATGTTTGACCAGCTCAAGGCTGTATGGCTATGCATATAATGTTAGGCGGTTTACAGTGTGCTCACCAGGCAACTTTAGTTTGGTGTAAATGTGTATCATACTGTGCTGATAATCAGTAATTGGTAACACTTCCTGGTGCAATTACTTTTCAACCCTCTGAAACAGGATTAGTTCAAACAAACCCTGTAACATCAGCAGCTGTTCCATTGTATAACACCAACTATTGCACATAGGGCCATGTTAGTGTGTCTCTGTCCAGGTATGTCAAGATTTCAGCAGATGTCATACAGTGAGTGAATAATTGGTTATGGTATGGCAGTATGTTTTGTTGTAATTAGTTTGGGTGTGGGGGAGATGTTGGTGGGTGTGCATAGCAGATGCAGGTGTGTAGGAACTGCTTTTATACATATTCTATATGTGTGTGTGTGTGGGGGGGAGTTCTTTCCCTGTGTTGACACCTAGCCCTTAGTGGACTAATACTATGGTAATTGCAGGCTGATTCATTAAGGCACTGTAAAATGCTTTCTGTATAGCATGCAGGTGATGTTAGTCCTTGAATCCTTTTGGCAATACATCAGAATGTAATAAAGTTTTGCTAAATGAATGATGTCTGTGTATTTCTGTCATGGATATTTGCAGTCATTGTAGTTGTGTTTGTGACTAACACTATTTGGTTCATGTCCATAGAACATATTTGTAGTAGTGTATTGGCATACACTCTTTATATGTTATGTTCTTATTGTTTGGGGGTGGCAGAATGTGTGATTGCTATGTTATACTCAGATTTGAACACTTCAGATGCTGTATAGAGATATGTATGTGTGTATGTATATATATATGTATATATATATATATATATATATATATATATATATATATATATATATATATATATATATTTGTATATAGATATAGATATATAATATATATCATTGCATACATTTCTATGTACCTCCATAGATGTGTAGATGTTTTTAACCTATCCATTTATCTACATATATGTATATCTCTATATATCGACATGTATCTATGTATCTCTCTCTCTCTCTCTCTATATATATACATATATATATATGTATATATAGAGCTGTATATATAATATATATATATATATATATATATATATATATATATATATATATGTAGCATACACCTTTCATTGGGTGCATGGCAGTCTGTCCTATTTCCACACAATCCTCCCTTTTATGTTTTAACCTGTCTGAATACACAAGTGGCACAGGTATATTTTAGGTAGCTTAGTGGTAGGTTACTCTGAGGATGGTGTACATGGTTGCAGGTTCTAATTCTGGAAGTGGTTGTTATTTTACCTCTCAGAGCAGGCACTGGTAGGGAAAGTGTGATTAACGCACATTTAAGCAGTTGTAAGCAAGTTTGCCTGTGGTTTGCGTGACGGTAAGCACAGGTTACACCTGTGAAGTGCTTATCCGTTTAACCATGTTTAAGTTCTGCTTACCACCCCGCAAACCTGAGCAAAACCACTTACAACTGCTTAAAAGTGCCTTAATCAATCTGCATCCAACAGCCCTTATTCTAGCCCTCAAAATAAATTAACAGCCCTTGAACCTGGGACCATGAACACCACAGTCACTGACTTTACCACTAAGACATCTGAGATATGTACAAATGTTATGGTGTTTAGAATATACATTTTACTAAGGGCATTGCTCACTACTGAAAACAAATGTGACAGTCAGTTGGTGTACATATGTATGATACATGTTAATGTTCATATGTTTGTGGAATTAAGTGTTGCAATGTGACCTGACAGGGTGTATTAGGGATGAGAATGGTTCTTGTTTTGTGTCCTTTTTTGTCCCCATACTCCATGTATACCCTTCCAGTTCACTTATTGAACATCCAACTCAGGCTCTCATTGATGCATGATTTCATTACCCATCATTCCTCCCCCACCCCAAACTCCACATACACAACAAACATCCCTTCTATGGTGAATTAAGTTAATATTAATAGTTATAATACCAGAGCTGCATGTGTTTTGTGCACACTTCAATTCCTTTGGATTGCTTCTGTGTCACGAAGTGTGTTCATAGATGTGTGTATACATATATATATATATATATATATATATATATATATATATATATATATATATATATATATATATAAATATATATATATATACATATATGGCTATAGATCTGACTGTGTGTATATATATATATATATATATATATATATATATATATATATATATATATATATATATATATATATATATATATTTAATATTAATTTTTAACAGTTATACATATGTAGACTTCTATATGTTGATTCACAAACTACAGTACATTACAATGTACTGTACATGTGTACACAAAGTGACTGTCCCATTTGTGGTTAGTACTGTGGAATGCCTATAGTAAAAGGTGTAGTCTAAAAACCGTGAAACATGTATACAGCTCAGATGGCTTAGTGGTAAGTCCCATGACTATGGTGTGCATGGTCAAGGGTTCAAGACCTGCAATGCTTTAAAAATGTTTTTTACTCCAGAATAAGGCTCATTTAAGCAGTTATAAGCATGTTTAAAAGTGTTTGCGTGACATTAAAGCAGCAGTTAAACACAGTTAAATGAAATTTAAAAACTTATAACCTGTGCTTGCATGTACGGCCACATCTGCTAACTACTCAGGATATATGTATTTCAGTGAAGTAACATCTCACTATGTGCTTACATAACATTACAGTCTCTGTTGACTTTACTCTCCGGCACACATGAGTTTTTCAAATGTTTATTATACTGAAGATTACTACCTAAATATGCAAGCTGTGGTTAAGATATACATTTTAACATGGAAAACATCTCTAATTTTATTGGGATTTGAACCACGAATGCGCAGATACTATGTGAATGTTGTAACCATTACACTTTGCCATTAATGTTGCTTCTATTTCCTATTTTGAGGATTTCTATGTGTAAGCTAGGCTAAGCAAAGGGCGGAGGTGCTCAAAGCTACTGAGCTTCACTTTCTCTTGAAATAAAAACATAAATGAAATGATAGACTATTAATTAAATTCCTAACTACATTAGGCATAACCCCTCACTGACACACTTCAAGAGAAACCTTGATGTGTGAATGGGTAACAGAATATACACCCCTGGGATCATGTGTCCCAGAACCATACAGCCAGGGGGAGAGGGAGCCCCTCCAGTTTTATAGCTGTAAGTCCTGTTTAGGGAAATTGAATGTTTTTGATTTTTCATGTTAACACACCCTTTTTAGATCACTAAGTGGCCCTATCACCCTCCCCCACCCCAGTCTTCAACAGCTTCTGGCAATTCTGCCTGGAATCACTTCATTGGTTATGCTTGACAGATGCTCAGTTACTTCATCAATGGTGCAGAGAAAGCCAACACACTGTAGCTATGCTTCTAAATGCCCTTGGGCAGATAGCCTACTACCTATCTGTGAACTTCTATAGTGCAGGCCATAACAGACATAATATGTGAATAAACAGAGCTTTCAGATCACAATATACAGTGAGAAATCACCATGTAGTCAGAAAACAGTTAAGTACAGCAAGAAAATACAAAATGCTGATACTTAATCACTCCAAAAGTCTATCTTGGAAGCTAGAAGACTTGTATCAGTTTAAGGCTTTCTATTGCTTACCAGTAGGTTACCTACAGGAAAGATGAGAAACAAGCACAGATGGGAAACATGCATGCAACAATACCATACTGGCTTGCATGTGTCAGCCTTAGGCTTTTAAATACTGGCCAAGGCTCTTGGTGCCCCCATGGTGCCTTTTTTAGCAAGGCACAAAGGTGAATCCCACCTCCGTAAACAGCACAATAGCAAAATCAATGAGGGTTATGCTACTCAACACCAGGAGTTGTAATCACAAAATGCACGCACTCACAGCACTCCTCAGTATGGACAACGTCAGCATCTGTGCAGTAACTGAAACCTGTTTTAAGGCTCCTGAGAGCACACCAGCACTACCGGACTACAACCCATACCACATATTTTGGTCACAGAACATGGACTGACACAGACATGGAAAGGGTGTATCCATATTCATCAGGGATACCTACACCTACAGGTTAGTGGGGCAGCATGATACCTCTGAGATCATCCATGTGCAGCTAACATCAGCCACAACTGCAATGCAAACTGTGGCCTGCTACAGATCACCCTCCATGACCCAGGACCACCACTCCACCTACCTGGAGACAGTGGAAAACATGACAGTCCTACCAAACACCCTGGTATTGGTCGATTTCAACTATTGTACCATTAACTGGGAAATTTACTCGAGTACTCACTTCCAGGCCCAGCACTTCCTGGAATTTATCACAGCAAATGCCCTATATCAGATGGTAAACTCCCTAACCAGAGATGGAAACATACTAGTAGTGGTAATCACCAACATGGGTGATAGGTGCACCACAGCAGAGTTAAACCAGTCACTGGTTAGATCTGACCATGAACTATTCACTGATGATTTCCACACCCAACCATCTCCCCCACCCAAGGAAACCACAGTGAAAACCTTTCCTACAGCTAACTTCACACTACCAAAGACAGAGGTGGGAGGTTTCACAACCCCCACACTAAGGGAAAACACTGCTCAAGATACAGAAAGATTTACAAATGCACTCTATAAGCACCTACAAGGATGTATGGATCATGCCATCACTGGTAAACCAAGACTCACTCCTCCAAGGCAAGGACACCAGTCTGGTGGAGCCCTGCAATAAACAGGTTATACAACAGAAGTAGGACAGTAGTCCAGAAAAACAGCAAATCCCAAGAAGGACAGACATCCATGACCAGTATTAGTAAGAAACTTAGGTCCCTCATGAAATCATCCGAGGCTAACTTCAACAGGAAATAGGCAAGGATTCGAAAGATAACCACAAAGCCTTCTTTGGCTATGTCAAGGATCTAAGTGGTAACACAGATTTGCGGTGTGCCTGTGCAGTACAGCACAAAATATACTGAACCTACTGATATCACCAACATCCTTGCAGATATATTCAGTGCAAACTTCATCCCCTAAAGAGCCCACTACAGTACCCGACAAGTACAGTATCCCAGACATCAGAGAGACACACAGGTGGAAATAGCTGTCTCAAATGGCAAAACACACCATCAATGGAGGCAGATGGTGTTCCAGACTGCATCTTGCAAACACTACAAGATGAACTAACCCCCCACCTAATTAAGCTTTTCAACCTCAGCCTCTACACAGGCTACATGCCTATACAATGGCACATAGCAATGCTTATTCCACTCCACCAAGATGAAAACACAACTGACCATGGTAACTACCACCCCATAAGCCTCACTAGCCTAGTCTGCAAAGCTATGGAGCACATCCTCATGGCACTCATTAACAAAGACATTGGTAACCTCCAAACACTTGATCCAACCCATGTCAGCTTGGTTGAGTGCAGATCATGCCTACTGAACCTGTTTGACATCTTACAGACAGTCACCAAGGCATTAGATGAGGGGGGAGGTGGTTCACACATACTACCTGGACCTCGCCAAGGCTTTTGACACCATTCCCCATTCAGATATTATTGATAAACTTACCAGCCTGTACATAAACCCATACATCACAGGTTGAGTTGCCAGCAGGCTTACACCAGAACCCACATGGTAAGACTAGCGGCCTCCAGGTCTAACTCTTAACCAGTCACAGCTGGTGTCCCACAGGACTCAGTCCTGGGACCCCTACTGTTTGGCATATACTTCTCAGAGGTATAGGCAAACACAGGTGGACTACAGCAGACCATGTTTGGCAATGACTGCAAACAGGGAGCCATAATTGACAGTCCAGCTGACACAGACATCCTTCAAAGGGCCTCACAGATACCGACACAGGGTGTCAAAGTCATGGCCTCAAGCTAAGTGCCACAAACCGCATGGTCATTCTATTTGGGAAAAACTAAACACCCAAATATTAACACATAAGTGGCAGCCACCTTAATACAGACGAGGTAATAGGGGATCTGGGGACTAAGGTAGACAGTGTTCTCTCCTTTGAAAATCATATCTCCAAAGTAGTTGGGACATCCTTCTATGTAGGCCATCTGATTACTAAAGGGTTCTCATCTAGTCATACTGAGGTTATAGTGCTCCTTTACTCGTCACTCATCAGTCCCATCATAGAGTATAATAACCCATTTGGGATGTACCTCAGAAGACACTTCTGACAGCTGGAATGACCACGAACGTACCTCACAAAGAGGATTACTGGCCTCAAACATATGTCCTATGCAGCCAGACTGAATAAACTCCTGGTTTACTCAGTGGCATCGCGTTTACTCAGAGATGATCTCTGCTGGCCTACAAAGCCATGTCCAACTCAGGCTTGATGGATATGCTCCACCTATGGGAATCCATGTCACAGTGAGCCATACGCTGCAGTGAGCTAAACCTTGCCACAACAATAACTAGAACATGCTGGAGGGACAGATTCCTGTCGCAGACACTCCCTATGCTTTGGAACAACATCTCTAATTACATTATACAGAGCCCTTCACTAACACTCTTCAAGAGAAACCTTGAAGAGTGGATGGGGAACAGTAGGTACACTCCAGGGATCCCACCATTGTCTCTGCTACACAGAGAGACAGTTAATTAATCAATGGGGTGGCAAAAGATGACACATTTTGGAAAGGCTTATGAATGCCCTCGGGCAGATAGCCAAGTACTTACCTATGAACCTATACATGCAGTATCAGCACATGCTGATAGCTTAATTTACTGTTCAGGTGTTGACTTACCTTGTGCCAATAGCAGTTGTGTGTACAATAGTTGAGGGCTGCCTATGTTGTATGCACACAGTAGACTGTCTATAGGTTCATAGGTTCATAGGCTGATACTAGGCTATCAGCCCTAGGGCCTATACAAGCCTAGCCATAACAATTCCCTGGCTATTTCTTCCCACATTATTTACTTTCCTGGACCCCTGTCTAGAAGGGTGACTGACGTGATCCCTGGGGTGAATTTCCTTTCTCCCATCCAATCGTCAAGGTTCCTCTTAAAGAGGTCCAAAGAGGCACTCTGCTTGACATGTATGGGCAATCTATTCCAGAGTCTGGGGAGTCTCTGGGTCAGGAACCTATCCTTCCAGCATGTTTTGTTTATTGTGATGACAAGGTTTATATCCCTGGAGCGTGTAGCTCTGAGGGACTGGGATTTCTTTAAGTGTAGCATGTCCAACAGCTCTGGGTTTGACATGGCCTTGTATGTTAAGCAGAGATCGCCTCTGAGTAGACGATATGCACAGAGTATAGCTGGAGTTTTTAAGGCGGTCAGCGAGGTCATCTGCTTTAGGCCTGTGATTCTTTTAGTGAGGTTTTTCTGGGGCCTTTCCAGTTGTTGCAGATGTCTTGAGAGGTACATACCAAATGGGGCGTGTTATTCTATAATGGGTCTAATGAGGGATGAGTACAGTGGGACAATGACCTCCTTTTTCTGGATGAAAAGCCCTTCGTGATGAGGTGTGCCACATAGAAGGATTTCCTGACTGTTGTGGCGATGTGGTTATCGAAGGTGAGACCACTGTCCACCTGTGTACCTAAGTCTCTTATCACACTTTCTGTGTTTAGTGTACTGCCACCTATATGGTAATTCATGGATACATGTTTTTCCCAAAGGGATAACAATACATTTCTTGGCATTGAGCTTGAGCCCATGGCTCTGGCACCAAGCATCTGTTTCTGTAAGGCCCTTTTGTAGAGTATCCACATTATTTGGGGATTCAATAATGGCTCCCAGTTTGCAGTCATCTGCAAACTTTGTTAGCCAGAGTCCCTTAGTGTTGACCTGTACTTCAGAGAAGTAGATGCCAAACAAGAGTGGCCCCAGGACTGAACCCTGAGGTACACCACTTGTCACTTGTCTGGAGCTGGATTTGGAGTCGGCTACTTTTACAGTGTGGGTTCTATCAGTAATCCATTTAGCAACCCATTGGGTGACATAAGGATTAATGCCCAACTTAGTAAGTTTATCTATGATTCCAGAGTGGGGGATGGTGTCAAAGGCCTTGGCAAGGTCTAGATAGGCTGTGTGGACCACCTTACCCTTGTCCATGGCTCTGGAGACTGATTCAAAGAAGTCAATCAGGTTTAGGAGACAAGATCGGCCCTTCACAAACCCAAACTGGGTGGGGTCCAGTGTTTGAAGGTTGCCAATGTCTTTGTTTATAAGTTCCATGATAATACGCTCCATGGCCTTGGATAAGGCTTGTCAGACTGATGGGACAGTAGTTTCCGGGATCCAAGGTGGATCCCCTTGTGGATTGGGATAACTGTAGCTCTGCCACTCAGTGGGCAAGAAACCTGAGGTGAGGCTATGATTAAACATGACACTTAGGTGAGGTGCCAGTTCATATTGTAGTTCATGTAGTACACAGCCGGGATGTCATCTGGTCCCATGGATGCTGTATTCTTGGCTTTAGAGAGTGCGTTTTGTACCTGTGTGGCCATTATTACTGGAATTTGGCAATCTTCTGGTATTGAGATGGGCCATTTAGGGGTGAGAGGGGTGAAGTTGGCACTGAATCGATCTGCCAGGATATTGGCAATATCCTTCGGATCAGTATATTTAATGCCATTCTGTTTTAGCTCAGAGCAGATCTGAGCATTGCCATTTAGATTCTTGACATAGTTATAGAATGCTTTGTGGTTGTCTTTGGAATCTTTGGCAATTTTATTTTTGTAACTAGCTTTGGAGGATTTTATGAGGCATCTCAGTTTCTTACTGAGGCTAGTAAGGGAGTTTTTGCATCCTGGGATTTTCCTCTTTTCTGCAAAAGTTTCTTCCTTTTGTTGTAAAGTTTGTTTATGGCAGGGGACCACCAGATTGGCTTCCTTTTTGGATGAGAGCATTTTGGTTCTATTTGGGATGGCATGATTCATGCATGAGTGGATGTGCTTTGACAGTGCCTTAGTGTAGGATTCAGCAGTTGAACTTTCAGTTCCGTCTGCATGGGTGTCATGAAGTTTGTCACTTCTGACTTGAGTAGCATGAAGTTGGCTTTGGAGAAGTTTTTATGGTGGTTTCTTTACTGGGGGTGGGGTGGGATGTGGATGTTAAGGGTGATTAGCTTATGGTCAGACCTGACTAATGAGGGGTGACCATAGGTATGGAGCATTGATTTCCCATGTTGGTAATGACCAGGTCTAGGATATTGGAGCCCTGGTGAGTATGGATTAGTTGATCCAGGGCGTTGGAATTTATGAATTCCAAGAACCGTTGCACAAAGGTGTTGGGACATGAGTAGTTTTCCCAGTTAATGGCAGGGTAGTTAAAATCACCCAGTATTAGGGTGTTTGGTTCTATCTTAATATTTTCCAGAATGTTTAGAAAGGTGTAGTGAGAATCTTGGGGTATGGTGGGGGATCTGTAGCAAGCTACAATTTGGATTGCAGTCTTTCCTAGTGTTAGTTGCACTGGAGAATTTCAGACACATTGTGTTGGCCAACTAGCCTGGTGGTGTGAATATCCTTGGTGAATATTGACACTCCTCCACCTTTAGTGTTTCTGTCCTGGTTTGGTGGCCGAAAAGTGTGGTAAGAGTTGTAGCCTGGTATTGCAGGCTACATGACAATTTACAGGTAGTCTTGTGTGTGTGCCGTCCATTTTTAATGTGTGCGCAGGTGGAGAAAGGTGTCAGTCCTTAGGTGCCTACACTGTCAGTGTGTGTGCTATACGTTCCCTCCTTGCCAAGGCATGGGCATACTGGGCATGCCTCCGTCTGCCTACTAGGGCTGGCTCAGGGTTTTCATGGTCTGAGTACCTCTGTGCCTGTGAGGCCCTTGGCAATGGTGGTGGGCTGTGAGGGCTTTCACCATTCTGTCCCTACTGCAGCTGTTTCTGCAGGATCATATTGTGTAGCATGGCACATACTATGAAGATGTGGGCACACGTGCCTGGAGAGTACTGCAAGGCTCCACCAGATATGGACAAGCAATGGAACTGTGATTTAAGCATCCTAAACGCATGCTCTATGATGATTCTGGTTTGTGCATGTGCCTCATTATGGCGTTCTTGCATGGGTGTGTGTGTGCATTTCTGATGGGAGTCATCATCCACAGCTCCAGTGCATAGCCAGTATCTCCCACTAGGTGGCCATATGGGATGTCCCCCCTGGCAAATACCTGATACAGCTGTGACACATGCCAGATGTGGGAGTCATGATATCTTCTAGGGCTGCCAGCACACACATCCATGATCATACCCTGGGCATTGCACACGACCTGGCAGTTGATGGAGGGGTATCCATTGCAGTTTATGTAGCGCCTACCCTGCTCTCTGGGTGGTGACTTGATGTGTATATGCTTACGGTCTATTGCATCCAGTACCTCAGGGTATTCTGCCACACAGTGGAAGAGACGCATATTGCTGGCCAACTCCTCCTGCATTCGGGGGAAGTATATGTGCTCATTGGCATGTGGTACCATGGCATCCAGGAAATGGTGAAGTACCCTGGATGCTGATGCCTGTGAGATCCCCATGATATCCCCAGTTGGCCTTTGAAAGGTACCTGTGGCTAGTATTCTCAGGCTTACACATACCTTCGTATCCACTGGAATGGGTTCCCCTCTGTTTTTTTCTGGCTCTGAGGTGTTCCCGGCACAGCTCCACAAGTTGTTGTAGGGTGTGTCCCTGTCCACCCTGTAACACTCTACTATCTCCAGATCATGTAGCCCCTGGTAGGTTACCCTGGGTCTGAACACTCTTCTCCTCCTCTGGTGCCTGCGGTGGTTGTCAGCATCATCCTTCTCACCACCTTCAGTCTCCAACACATGCTGGTAGTTCAAAACTATGGCAGCCCCTAACATGTACATATTAAACATTCCCTGTATGTATACACCAATGGTGCAAAGTGTATGGAAATACACAAGTGTGTGTGAGGTGCTTTCATACTTTATACTATTGTGCTATGGACGCTGCTGATGATATTGGCTGTGTATGAGCAATTCCAGCTTAATTATGGGTTTTACAGTGAGTACTGCAAGTGTGGGGCCTGTAGTGTGGAGTTATGTTTGCCTGCCCTGATTAATCTGTTGCCCTTTAATTCACTTTTAAACCTGGATCCCCTCTCATTGTCAGGCATGCATCCACCTGCCAAATTATTTGTTTTGTACTTTCCCTACCCAGTCATGTGTTGCAAAATGTGTTTTGTAGCTGATATAATGCAATTCTGCTTTGTTCTGCTGTGACACTTTACTGTTTTCTTTGCAGTACAGCCCCTCCCCTTTCTTGTTCTGCAGGTAGCTGCTTGCAGCCTTGTTAGCTGTTGTCAATGGCCCACTGTAGGTTCCTAGGTGTTAATTAGTCATTTGTACTCCAATTTCCCTGCTGCAGGATTTCCTTATTTTCTTCCTATATCCTTCCTGTTTCAGCTCCAGTGCGTGCTGTGCAAACCCATTTACCAAGTTTAAGCCCGTTTGAATCTCTGTTCACATGCATACTCGGTTACCTTGTGTGCTCTCAGCTAAGCAAAGCTAAAGCCAGTTCAACACACCCCTTTCCTGCAGCTTTGCTTAGCTATGGGCAAACCGGATTAGCAATGCTCCAATGTGCTTACAGCAAAGGTGACACACCCCTCTCTTGATGTCATCTTTATCTCATGGGCACACCTCGGTGTTATAACGCTACGCTGTGAGGTGCATCCTTACACCAGCTGGGAATCTGTGATTCACTATAACTCCTCTCATTTGCATGGAATTGCCTACTAATTTCTAGATACAGAGCATAACACTGACACAGCCCCTTAGCAACCCTTGCACCATGGTGTGGTGTAACATGCCTGACATTGACTATTATGGGGAAATCATGATATGTATTACATTGCAGTTTTATTCTATATTTTTCTATTTTCCTTGTGATCCTGTTTGCGTGCCGCTGCCCTATGCTTAAACTTCGCGATAGTGCAAAAAAAAAAATTAAATATTATTTTTATATTTTTGTACATTTTTTTCATGCCAATGGCTATATATTTAGCCATTGGCATATATTAACAATATAATACATGTGTTTGGTCAGCTGTCATGGCTCCGATTTTACGTTTGAAAAATGTAAACCGTTTTTTATGGTTTACATTTCTGCATGCTTACACTATGCCTGCTCCACTTCCTGGATTGCTAAATGCCTTCATTTGCATGCTACACTGCTGCAAATGGGGTAATTAGCATACAGGTGCCGGGAACTGTGCGGGCGTAGCATACGCAGGTAGTGCACGTGGAAACAGCTCGAACCTGGATCGCTCGCAGGCCATATTTGGTGTTGGAACGCCAACGCTACGCCTGCACCTGGCGCAAGCTTCATGAATCCCGGGGTATATTTATAGATGTTGAAATTAAGAGTTAACAGATCAAATAGACACATCTGATGTTATAGTTTATTAAATGTATTTTTTTTTTTCTCTCATTCTCTTCTCTTCATGTTATATAACTCAAATATTCCTAAAAAATGGAAGTTGAGATTTAAAAAGGGCAGATTCAATAAACTCTACATGGTCAACTAAGTCCAAATGAGCATTGTTGTGTAGAGCTGAGCAACTATGGTAAACACTGTGGCATGCTAATTACAACATAAGCAGCTGAATTGTATGCAATCAACTAATCCAAGATGGAGGAGCTATTCAACAAGCTATAAAGCAACCATGTAGACCCAGCGCTGGTTTTCCCTGCAAATCCCAGAACCTATTGGAATACAGCCACATAGAGGAGTCTACACAGAAAGAATATTAGGGGCTGATGTTACTTTAATTCATATGTATGTGCAACAGGTTGAAGTCTATGCTCCTAACAGACCGTGGCCAAGAAGGAGAAGAGTTTTCAGACCCTGGTAAACTTATCACAGTCTTCATGAGTGGGAAATTGTAGAACGCTACATGGTAGATAGAGACATACTACAGGAACTCTGCCACCACTGTTGTCCTCAACTCAGACCTCGGGTAAACCAAGGAAAACTAATACCAGTGGAGACAAAGGTATATGTAGCACTTAGAATTTTAGCTACAGGAACTTTTCAGAGAACAACAGGGGACATTGTGGGGCTATCACAAGCATCAGCATCTAGGATCCTACATCATTTCTTGAATGCTATCCTCCAACATGCCAGGAGCCAAATATATTTTCCCCATACTCCTGAGGACAGGGCTACAAATATGCAAGAGTTCTACCCTGTAACACACTGCCCTGAAGTACAGGGTACCATAGATTGTACACATATAGAAATCAAGGTACCACTTGGGGAGCAGGGAAGGGTCTACATAAATAGAAAGGGATTCACTCCATTAACTGTCAAGTCATGTGTAATACTAAGGGAATCATCTTGAATGTGTGTGCTGGCAACCCAGGCAGCTACCATGACTCACATATCTGGCACACTTCCCAACTGTACCAGATGTTCCCTAGGGATGCTATACCACAGGATCATTTACTGGGGGATACAGGTTATGCACTGGATCTGTGGCTGATGATGCCCATCAGAAATACGCACACACCCACTGAAGAACACCATAATGAAACACATGCTCAAACCAGAAGTATCATAGAGAGTGTGTTTGGGTTTTTGGAGTCACAATTCCAGTGCCTAGATACATCTGGGGGAAGTCCTGCAGTACAATCCATTTGCATGTACTGAAATCTTTGCCATCTGTGCCATGCTTCATGACATCATCCTGAAAAAACAGCTTCAGCAGGATCAACAAGGGGAAGGAGCACACATCCCACCACCAATGGCAAAGTCACCACAGCTACATGCAGGTGAGGAGTCAGAGATGGAACCAGCAGCTGCCGTGGGTGTGGATAGATGTAGGTATACTCAATATGCCCTTGCATTGGCTTAGAAGCAGTGCATGGCACATTCATTCACCACCTAAGTGGCTAAAACCTTCATCCTACACACATACATATAGTAACACTGATGCCAGGCAATGCTCACAGCCTTTACCTACCCACTTATTGGCTGTGTACTCCTAGCATCAGACAGATTCAGCCCTGAAATAAAACTGTAGCAACTGCTGGATGTACGAGGTAAGTGTTGAATCTGGAGTATTAAAAAATAAATGTGTAATAATACAAATTAATGGCATATCCTTGCATGTTTTTACTTGGTAATGTAAATAAGTAAAAAGTGGGTGATTTGCGCAGCAATGGCTTTAAAATGTGACAGCAGAGACTTATGTGAATACATGTGTCCTCTATTAAGTAATAGGCCTCAGACATCAAAGATTCAAACATTCATACCTCTCAAAAGTACTGATGGTCACAGAATGTCCTCAGTTTGGCCTCATACTTTTGTAATGGAAAATCATTAAAGAGAAAAGTTAGAAAGTAATGAGACACATTTCAGTTTAGACTTCATAACCCTCCAAAAATTCTTAAAAATACTGATGCAAAAACCATTTTGATTCCATCAACTGTCTAACTTTCTAAGACCAAAATACATCAGAAACATAGATATACTAAGTAGTAAGTCAGCCATGCACCCTATGCATCAGACATGAAGTATGTATCCCTGAATCCAAAAGATAGAAAATAAGGATATGGCACAGTTATTATCACTTGTACAGGGTGTTGTGTTGGGGTGTTTGGGGGGCAGGAAGCCTAGGCTGACACAAAAGGTAAGTGAGCACATGTGAGTAAGAAAGAGAAACAAGCAGACATTTGGACAAAGTAACAAATAACAAGTGAGAAAGAATGACCTTTGATGATCTTTACAACTGAACCATGCAACTATTGTGTGTGTGTGTGTGTGTGTGTGTGTGTGTGTGTGTGTGTGTGTGTGTGTGTGTGTGTGTGTGTGTCTGTATGGGCCCTCCAGATTAAATTGGTGTGTGCGTGTCTGCATGAACACAGCCAAACTCTGTGCTAGTTCTGTGTTTTGGTATATCAGACAAGTGTGAGCCATGCATGGTAGTGGTGGCAGTTCATTGTTGTCATACCCAGCCACGAGAACTGGAAATGCCAGGAGTTGCACTGGCATGTCCACACCCATGGTCAGATGGACTGCTGCTATCTGAACATGACTGATGTCTGCTGGAAAAGCTTCCCTCACAAGGATGGCCAGGACCATGACCCTATGGACTGTCATGTCTGGGTGTGGACACCTCAACCACTGATGGAGCAGTGGAAGTAGTGCCACTATGGGAGTGTGATTGGGCACAGCCCTGTCAGCTAACACCAGATGATGTGGCTGATCTATGCTCATGTGGATGCCATCCCCCTTCCAGCTGATGTTCCATCACAGACACCACCCATTCCAACCAGTCATTCATCCAATCCATTGATTCAGCAACATGGTGGTGACAGTCATGCACGCCAGCCTGTGCCACATCTACAACCCTAAGCTTATCTCTGGAGGACCTATTGGAATGTGTGTGCACCTCCATGACAGCCCTAAACATATGTTGAGTGGCACAGTTAATAGAAAATGGAATGGAAATACTATTTTTTCTCATTTTGAAAAAAAGGTTAATGCTCAATAATGTGATAATATTGCACAATCATATATCTATTGCAAATAGCTGTTTTATTTGCAGAGGCATAATTACTTAAACATAAAAATTAATGATCTCTTTCCTTTGGTATCCAGGGAAATCCAAAACATCATATAAGATTGTATAAGAATATGTGCATGAGATTTCTTGAGCTAGAAACTTGTACATTAGCTGCAGTATTAAGTATAATAATACATTGGTTAGATCCTTCATATAATAGTCAATGAAAAACAATCATGATCAGATCATTAGACTAAATTATAAAGAATTGACTACAAGAAACTCAAAATAAATAATCGCTTTGTTTTGAGTTTTGAAAATGTATTTATGAGGAAATAACACAAAAGAATTATACTGTCATTACATAAACACTTTATTGAAGTATTTTAAAAGTTATAGTTATACATTTCCTTCACTTAAGAAATTGAGATTTCGAGCTTTTCCTATCACATCAAAAGTAGCATTCATAGAAAGTCAAAATATCAAAGAGATGGAACTGTTAAAAATAGTAATGTGTTATTATACAGTAATTATTTAGACAAAGGCATATTGCTTAGAACAGAAAAGATATCAAATAAAAATAACTCATGCTTTGTATTAATTAATAATTAACTGCACTCATACTGTCAGTGGCACAACAGAAGGCTGTGGGTTCAGTTCCCATACCATGTAGATTGATTACTGACACTGTAGTACAGCATAAGGGAGGTGGTGCTGAGTTTACCATCCTTTGGATGATATGTTAAAACAAGACTCCATCTGCTTGAGTTGGTGGTAGCTCGGGTAGATGTAAAAGATCCCATGTCTCATGACAGCCACCAATGAGAGTATAGGATGTTATCTAATGCCTTGGCTAAATTTCCCCAGTAGTATAAATACTACCTTGGGTCTCCCCTGAAAACAGGTACTAGCCTAGTGGGAGTAACTTGGTCAACAAAAGATAAATTAGGACAAAATTAGTTTGGTTAGATATTTGAAGCCCTTAAATGATAGAAAAGCTCTTCTAAGTATGAATGGTCATATAACATATCTATCATTAAAGGTGAAATATCAAATAAAAATGTTTATCAAAATTGTATAATCTATTACTAAATAATAACATACATTTCAAGAAAAAAGTATTGAGATTTTCCTGCATCAAGTGGTTTGAATGAACTAAAAGAAATAGAGAAAAAAATATTATAGCTGAAATCAGTTAATTTAACTTCTTGTATATATTAGAGAATCTTCATTTTGAAATACATACAGAGAGAATTTGTTACCCAACATAAAACCGTTAAATTCAACAAAACAAATTTCTTAGTATACTAGAAATATAACAAGTCACTAAAGCTGATTGGACACATACTTTGATGGTTGTGCTAAACTTAAATGTATTAGAATTAAATTGACAAATTTTTAAAGAACCACAGAAAGATAATTGGTCATTAACAAGAACAGCCGTTTAATGAATGTTCCTGTTTCAAATGAAATACAATGTTTTGGAGTGTATTAGCATTCACTAGAAAGGTTAATGCAAAAGAGAGAAACCTGAATCTGTACCTTTGTTCAATGAATTTTAGAATTAGCCTCAAGTCTATGTAAATGAGAGATAAAGATACAATAAGGTTACGGTCAACAATTAATATCATTAATTTTGTTTGCTGAAGCAAGTTAGAAATGCTATTTATGAAATATGAAAAAAATGATTATTGCCAAATTATTTAATGCCAACTGATGATATACCCAAACAACGTTGCTTGCGATGTATTTTTCTTCTTTATAAATATTGCATGTGTGTTTAAAATCTAATAAAAACATTTGCAAAAAAAAACTTTAGTCTCCCTGTAAAATAAAAACATGTAAAGTGCTGTACAAAAACATCCAGCTTCCCTCAACACACACACACACACACACACACACACACACACACACACACACACACACACACACACACACACACACACACTCACATACACACACAGCTTGAAATAGTCTGGTGTTGAGGCCCATTCTGTAATCTCAAAGGGATTGAATTTAGATGATTTGTGGATGAAGAGAAAAACAGGAAAAAAGTTTTCATCTCTAGGAGCTGCCACTGGTCCATGACTGTTGCAGGTGTGGCTATTTTTCCCACTTGTTGCAGGTGTGCCTATTTTTCCCACTATCTAACCTTTAGCCTATCATGCAGTTTAACTCAGTGGTTCTGGAGCAGCCTGTCCACATTATGCATTTGACTTGGAAAGCTCCTCCAAGTCTCATATTATCTGCTCATACTAAGGAGAACTAGAAGTTAATCTGCAAAGGTCATCTTCTTAGACTGGCAAAGCTTCATTTGCCATCTCTTTCATATGTTCCTCTTGCTTACTGTACACTGCAGTACCAAACGTATTAACCCTTTTTTCAATCTTACTTTTAAAATCTATGACATCTGGATAGTCTACAAATCACTTCTCAGTAATCATCTCAGGATTAATGCTTCTGTTTTGCTCCTGTTGAGAGAAGAAGTAGAGGGGCATTGACTCCTAATTACCACTGACTGCAGACTGTATATATGGGACTTCATTGATTAGTCTGGTTGATATTTTGGTGGAAATCTCTTCAGTCTTAATTCTGAACCATTGTGCAGCTTAGTTCTCTTGTTCTAATTTGCTGTACATTACCCAGGGCTTCTGCTAGGAGAAGACTACAACAAAACTACAGGCTTCTACAACATCTAGAATGAGATGCTGATCACCAAGAACTTGTTTTATAATACTCTGGAGCCAGCTTGAGAATAGTGCTACTGTTTGTGTCTGGTGTGAGAAGGAACCAAGGGACACTGTTGATAGCGAAGCATAGCTGCTGTGAGATCAACACTAGTAGTAGCTAGGTAGCAGCCAAAAGGTGAATCACCATTATTATTCTTTCTTTTCAAATCTATTTTTGTCTTCTCACTAAGTACTGCAGGATTAGTCATTATCAAACCTCAGTTCAGAGATTATCACCCTAAATATTCCATTCTTAAGTTTTCAGGGTCTTTTATAATAGTCTTCCTCTAACTCCTACATACTGTGACCAGCTCTAGTTCTCCACTCCCTGGCATCATGGCTATAAGTCTACTCTCACCCCATCTGTAACCATTCTGATTGTCTTAGTTGTTTCAGGGCAGCATAACATGTGTCTTATGCTTGCTGAATGTTCACTGTTTCCACCAATTGATAATACAACCTGTGAAAGATGTCTTGCGTCAGCCACTATCAGTAACAATCTTACATCCTCAACAGCACAATAATAATAACACATCTCTCTAAGCCCATAGTTTATAGTGAGATTGTAAAGAAAAATGTACTAAAGCCTCCTAGAAAACATTATAAAATATCCCGGTCTCCAACATGCAAGGCAATACTGATTCATTCTCTTCTCACACCTACTACAAATCTACACAGATTGCTCAAGAGCCCCAGCAAAGCAGACTTAAGCCCATAAGGCCCATTAAGCCTGTTTTTACACATGGAAATCTTTTAGTCATAGGTGACTCTGCAGTTAGGCATGAAGAATCCACACTCAGCAGACAGAACAAAAACAAGATGACCATAAACGGCTTGCTTGGTTTCAGGATTGTGATATAACAATGACCTTAAAGCTCCTAAACTAGACAAATATGATTACATATGACACTGTCTATAAGGACTTTTCCAGGGCAAATCACTCTCAGCTTGTAGAAGACTTGCACAAAATTCCTAAAGTTTTCCTGAAAACAAGCACAGCTAAGAGGGCTGTTGCATTCACTTCCAATGTTTCAAACACCTAAACAGCTGCGTAGAGAATTCCATACCAATCCTCCCTAAATATACCAGTCAATTCATTAATAAACCTCTCTGGTAGAACTCCCATATTAATAAACGGTATAACAGAAGAAGGAAAATAATGAAAAGTAGTAAAAAATTCCCATTCCCCATTTTAAGACCACCCTGAAACATGTCGGCAAGGAACTTAAGAATATCATTAGGAAACTTAAGGTGTCTACAGTTATGAAAGGAAACTATGAATCTTTCTTCACTTCTGTCAGGAAATTAAGGAAGAATGCCCAACAATGCACTTACCTAATTTTATTATTTTTATTTTATTTATTTAACATTTGTTTAGCAGGATAATCCGAATGGACAGCAGCTGCTCATTTTCAGCAGAGTCCTGGGGAGAAAAGCTCCAGAAATTACAGAAAGTAAAGTAATGGCAACTCAGGTTCATAGGATCATAAGTAGGTACCAGGCTATCAGCCCTAGGGCTAATACAAGCATAGCCATAATGATTCCCTGGCTATTACTTCCCACAAATATTTAGTTTCCTGGACCCCTGTCTAGCAGGGCTACTGATGTGATCTCTAGGGTGAATTTCCTATCTCCCATCCAATCATCAAGGTTCCTCTTGAAGAGGGCCATTGAGGTACTCTGCCTGACATGTATGGGCAAACTGTGAACACCAATAAATCAAAAAAACACATACTCCACACCAGGATATAAGGAAATTCTTTACTGGTGTATCTGGTACCTCGGCTTTTGCCTTCAAGGAATACATTTTACACCAAGCAGCCATCTTTTATATTGTTACATTAATAGAATAATTCCATTAATTAAAATTGATTAGAATCAATTATTCATTTAAATACATTTAAATACATTTAAATACATTGCACCTGTGAAATAAACTTTCTGTTGCTTATTATTATTTTTATATACATCTCTTGTATAAAAAAACTTGTTTTACAACTTACATTGGAGAGAAAATGCCTAGAAAGGTATGTAACAGAAAAATAAATAAATAACTTCATAAATTCATAAATTCACGATTTCAGCAGGAAACATCATTTTCACCTAATAAACAAAACTGATATAAATGTTACAAACCTAATAGATACAAAACTGAGTGCAGAGCTAATTATAGGCATTACCCCTCAGCATTTAATTCATAACATTACCATAAATTTAAATTATTTCACCTGTCTACACGCCAACATTAAAATTTATATCTATATTTAGTCCCCTTGGATACAAGGTTTTAAAGTTAATAATACATTTGATTTCTAACAATGACAATTTATTTGTTAATTCATCCCCTTGCTGCTGTTTAGGCTTGGCAAGCACACTATAGAAGAAGGATCTATCTGAGCCTTCATGGAACCTAATGAAATGCTCAGCCACTGGGCTTTCTATTCTACCTCTCCTGATGTCACCTATGTGCTCCATGATTCTTTTTTTCACTGCCCTTTTCGTTTGTCCTATATACAATTTTGTTACAGTGTAGTCACATCCAATGATATAAATAACTTCCCCTGATTCACAGTTGTATTGATCTCTGGCCTTATATGTTTTACCATTAATGTTTGCCCCATCTATGTTTTTGATCTATTTACACACAATACATTTTACACATGGGAAACTGCCCTTTCTCCCATATTCTCTATCCAACTTCCCTATAGATAACCATTCTTTCAAATTCTTTGATCTCCTATATGAGAATGTTACTCTCTCCGGGAACAGCTTCCCAAACCTCTCATCATTAACAATGATGGGCCAAAACCTGTTAACTAAACCTCTTAGCACTTCCGAAAAAGGTGAGTATTTATTAACAAAGAACATGATTTCCTGTACCTTATCCTTGTTCCTAAACTGACAGATATCTATATTCCTTGTCTCTCCTTTTGGCACATTGGTATAGGACAGCCCTAACTTCTTTTTAACTTTGTTTTCTGCTGCCATTAAGGCTTCCTCTTTATATCCCCTTTTCTGAAGATTGTCTCTGACCTCAATAAATTCAATTCCTGGCCTAATTCTTTCTGATGTGTTATTAGCTATTCATAAGTGCTCTCCATATGGCAATGATGCCAACAAATGAGGAGCATGCATGCTATCGGCCATAAGGAAATTATTAACTGCAGTACATTTAACATAAGGTTTAAATACCACTGTAAAGTCCTCATCCACATAAAACTCCACATCCAGATATTGTATCATATCCCTGCTGGTATTGAACGTAAACCCAAGTCCAACGTGAATGTCCTCCAGAGTCTGCATAAAATCATGAAATTCTTCCATCTCGCCCTTACAAATAAAAATGAGATCATCAATGTATCTTTTGAACACCATGACCCTATTTTTGTAAAATTCTGTATTGTACATATGAACCATCTCAAAATAGTTCATAAACAAAATTGCGTACATGGGGGCGTATGATACCCCCATCGCTGTCCCTTCCTTCTGCAGAAAATATTTGTTGTCAAATACAAACAATTATGAGTTAAAGAAAACTCTAATAGGTGAATGAGAAAATCAGTACATGGGCCTTTGCCTAACATGCATTTCACTGCCTCCAAGCCCCATTGATGTTTAATATTTGTGTATAATGACTTTATATCCACGCAGGCCTAGTAGTGTTCATGGGACCATTTCATGCCTCCTATCAAATCTGCCAACTCCTTTCCATTCTTAATATGTGATGTAGTTCTACATAAATAAATGAAGTTATTTATTTATTTTTCTGTTACATACCTTTCTAGGCATTTTCTCTCCAATGTAAGTTGTAAAAAAAGTTTTTTTATAAAAGAGATGTATATGAAAATAATAATAAGCAACAGAAAGTTTATTTCACCAGGTGCAATGGATTTAAATGTATTTAAATGTATTTAAATGAATAATTGATTCCAATCAATTTTAATTAATGGAATTACTCTATTAATGTAACAATATAAAATATGGCTGCTTGGTGTAAAATGTATTCCTTGATGACGAAAGCCGAGGTACCAGATACACCAGTAAAGAATTTCCTTATATCCTGGTGTGGAGTGTGTGTTTTTTGACATGTATGGGCAGCCTATTCCAGAGTATGAGAAGTCTCTGGGTCAGGAACCTATCCCTCCAGCATGTTCTATTCATCGTAATGACAAGGTTAAGATCTCTGGAGAGTGTGGCTAGGAGGGATTAGGATTTTTTTAAGTGTGGCATGTCCAACAACTCTGGGTTTGACGTGGCCTTGTATGTTAGGCAGAGATCACCTCTGAGTAGGCGATATGTGACAGAGTATAGCTGGAGTTTCTTTAGACAGTCAGCATAAGGCATCTGCTTTAGGCCTGTGATTCTTTTTGTGAGGTATTTCTGCAGCCTTTCTAGTTGTTGCAGATGTCTTGTGAGGTGCATACCAAAAGGGGCATTGTATTCTATAATGGGTCAAATGAGGGATGAGTACAGAGGGACAATGACCTCCTTTTTTCTGGATGAAAAGCCGTTAGTAATGAGGTGAGCCACGTAGAAGGATTTTCTAACTGTTGTGGCTATGTGGTTATCAAAGGTGAGACCACTGTCCACCTGTGTCCCTAAGTCTGTTATCACACTTTCGGTGTTTAGTGTAGTCCCACCCATGTGTCAGTTCACAGGTATGTTGTTTTTCACAAAGGGGACAACTATACATTTTTTGGAATTTAGCTTGAGCCCATGGCTCTGGCACCAGGCATCTGTTTCGGTAAGGACCTTTTGTAGTATATCCCCATCATTTGGGGATTCAATAAAGGCTCCCAGCTTACAGTCATCTGCAAACTTTGCAATCCAGAGTCCCTTAGTGTTGGCCTGTACTTCAGAGAAGTAGATGCCAAACAAGAGTGGTTCCAGGACAGATCCCTGCGGTACACCACTTGTCACTTGTCTGGAGCTGGATTTGGAGTCGACTACTTTTACAGTGTGTGTTCTGTCAGTAAGCCAGTTTGCAATCCATTGAGTGACGTAGGGATTAATACCCAGCTTAGTAAGTTTTATGATTCCAGAATGGGGGATAGTGTCGAAAGCCTTGGCAAATAGGCTGTGAGAACCACCTTACCCTTGATGACGGCTCTGGAGACTGATTCAAAGAAGTCGATCAGGTTCAGGAGGCAAGATCGGCCCTTCACAAACCCAAACTGGGTGGGGTCCAGTGTTTGAAGGTTGCCAATGTCTTTGCTTATAAGTTCCACTATAATCCATTCCATGGCCTTACAGATCAGACTTGTCAGACTGATGGGACATTAGTTCCCTGGATTCAAAATGAATCCCCCCTTGAGGAGTGGGATGACTGTAGCTGTGCACCACTCTGTGGGCATGAAGCCTGAGGTGAATGATTAAACATGACATATAGGTGACGTGCCATTTCATTTTGTAGCTCATGTAGTACACAGCCTGGGATGTCATCTGGTCCCATGGATGTTGTATTCTTGGCTTTGGAGAGTGCAGTTTTTACCTGAGTGGCCGTGATTACCGGAATTTGGCATTCTTTCGGTATTGAGATGGACCCTTTAGGGGGTGAGAGGGGGGTGAAGTTGGCACTGAATCTAGCTGCCACTCTGCTGGAGCTCAGAGCAGATCTGAGTATTGCCATTTAAATTCTTGACATAGCTGTAGAATGCCTTGTGGTTGTCTTTGGAATCTTTGGCAATTTTGTTTTCATAACTAGCTTTGGAAAATTTTATGAGGAATCTCATCTTTCTACTGAGGCTGGTGAGGGAGTTTTTTGAATCCTGGGTTCTTCCTCTTTTCTGCAACAGTTTCTTCCTTCTGTTGTACAGCTTGTTTATTGCAGGGGACCACCAGATTTGCTTCCTTTTTTTGGAGGACAGCGTCTTGGTTCTATTTGGGATAGCTCAGTCCATGCATGAGTGAATGTGCTCGTACAGCACCTTAGTGTAGGATTCAGCAGTTGAACTTCCATTTCCCATCTGCATGGGTATCATGAAGCTTGTCTGACTTGTGAAGCATGATGTTGGCTTTGGAGAAGTTTTTTATGGAGGTTTCCTTAAAGGGGGGTGGGGGTGGGATGTGGATGTCAGGGGTAATTAGCTTATGGTCTGATCTGACCAACAAAGGGGTGACCACTGGTGTGGAGCATTGATCTTCCATGTTGGTTATCACCAGGTCTAAAATATTGGTACCGCTGATGGGACTATAAATTAGTTGCTCTAGGGCATTGGAATTTATGAATTCCAAGAACTATTGAGCAAAGGTGTTGGTACAGGAGTAGTTTTCCCAGTTAATGGCAGGGTGGTTGAAATCACCCAGTATTAGGGTGTTTGGTTGTATCTTAATATTTTCCTGTATGTTTAGATAGGTGTAGTGAGAATCTTGGGGCATGGTGGGGGATCTGACAATTTGAATTGCAGTCTTACCTAGTGTTAGTTGCACTGGAGAATTTCAGATGCATTGTGTTGGGCAACTAGCCTGGAGGTATGAATATCTTTGGTGAATATGGACACTTTAGTGTTTCGGTCTTGGTTTGGTGGCTGAAAAGTCTGGTAAGAGTTGTAGTCTGGTATTGCAGGGGTGCACTCTGGAGGTTTGAACCAGGTCTCAGTTACTGCACAGATATCAATGTTCTCCATTTTTAGGAGAGCCTCAAGAGAGTGCATCTTGAGGTTTAGAATTCTAGCATTGAGTAGCATTCCCTTCAGATTTTGCTTGCTTGTACCAGTTGCTTTAAAGTTAAGTCTTACAGTAGGTGTGGCTTCAGGGGGGTGGATTACTATCGATTATTATGGATTACTAATCCATAATAATATTTCACATTCTGATCCCATGAACCTAGCCAATATATTTGAAGAGAAATGTCATGCTATCATTACCCTACCTATTTGTATTGTTGTCCCTACCATCCCTGGAAATTTAGTTTCCCCAGAAATCACATTGAAACCAGGCTTAGTATCCCTGTCAAATGCTAAATATAATACCTCTATAGGAGCAGATAAAATACCAAGCTGCATTCTCATCAGTGCCAGGAATGCAGACTGGCAACCCTACTTATACTGTTCAACTCCAGCTTATCCACAGGATTTGTGCCTGATGTTTGGAGAACAGCCACTGAGACTGCTTTACTTAAAGTTAGCTTCTCTGCATACCCAGGTAACTGTAGGCCCATCAACTCATCACCCATATATGCAAGGCTATATAATATATCATAGCAGAGCTCAGTTATTCAGGCATAGGCAGCTTAACTGATCTACACCTCACACAGTATGGCGTTGTGGTGGGCAGGTCCTATCTCCTTAACCTAGTAATTTTTTTTAAAGGGTTACAGAAGCATATGGACAGTAGTCACTGTGTTCAAGCTCTTTACCTTGTCCTGACCAAGGCTTTTGACACTAACCACTGTGCTGATATTATTAATAAAAATTAGACAAAATTAGTGTAAACCCCTACATTGTCCACTGGATTGCAAATTGGTTATCCAACAGATTCCATATTGTGAAAGTTGTTGGTACTTTCTCTGAATGTCAAATTGTAAGTGCTTTGGTATCACAGGGATCAGCACTGAGCCATCTCCTTTTGGCACTTATTTTTGCAGAATGGGTATGGTTCACCAAGTCTGCTGATGAATACAGGCTGGTCAATATTATCCACTTATTTAATGATACTAAAGTGTTCCAATAAGACTGTACTGAAATTGGTATCAAGCTGAATGCAAAGAGTGCAACACAGTAGCATTCGGCAAAAATGTTGCTCCTACCTTATATATTATAAGCAATATACCTCTTCAGACATATGCAGTCATAACAGACCTGCGACCTACGTTCTTATGTGGACATCTGTTTCTCATTCGATTACCATGTTTCCACCATACTCAGAAATTTCTATTTGCCCCAGTTAATTTACAAGGGGATATTTTCTAGATCCAAAGAACTTATTCTACCATTGTACGTTTTCCTTGTCAGACCCATTGTTGAGGAAGAAATTTAAAGTTCTTAAATTCTTCTCCTATGCTGATACATTAAGTACAACTCTTCTTATACTCAGTAGTCTACCATATAATCCAAAGTGACCTGTGCCTTGCTTTTTAAGCCATGAAAGAGCCAATTCTATTTGACCTGCTATTTCTCTGCAAATCCAGTGGCTCTGCAAACAACTGCACTAGTGACTAAAATCTACACCAAAAATAAGCAAGACTCAATGGAAGGATAGGTTCCTAACTCAATGCAATCATATCCTATGGAATAAGTTACTACTGCTGCTAATACAGGTCAGGTGAAATACTGCTTTGACTGCCTTTAAGGTTAGTCATGATGGTTGTATGAGTAGACATAAATATACACCAGGACTATAATGTACTGCCCTGTTTGATTTAGAAGGTGAGTATTATTAAGTACTTCTAAATGTGGCAAGAACATTTAGGTGTGTCTACTTCAGTGTGTGTATGGCTAGGCATTCTGTCATTCCTGTGATTGTTTGTCTAGTATTCTTCCAATTTTGCTATCTTGGTTTGGTTTACTATATTATTGTTTTACAACTAAATTGAAATCTTTCTTCATTTAACTTTATGCTAGATAAAATTAATACTGAGCTGTTAATGATCCACTTGGACTTTACCAGGAATAGGCCATTGCAACCCCTGTGTGTGTGTGTGTGTGTGTGTGTGTGTGGGGGGGGGTATTATCTCACCATTTCAGGAACACTTATATGATGTATCTTGTATTTATTATATTTTCTGGAATAGTTTCCCCAAAGTGCACTTATTTAAATTTGCTAATTCTATAAATTAGCTTTTGCTTTATTTGTGCAAAAGCTCTGAACACCTTACCTTCTTTACTTATACAAACACCTCAAAGATCACACCCACTTGGGAGAAAGGGAACAGAGGTCACATTTCCAGTGAACAGTTTCAGGAAAAGGATACTTTGGGGAGATGCCCAACAATAATTATAGATATTACAGAATGTTACCACAAAGCTACTTAAAAAACAATTTCACTTAAATTTGCTATAAAATGTTATGTAATATATAGAAATTTGGATGAGGACCTTTTAAGATTAAATAATAGGCATAGTTAGTGAGTATCTTGCATGCTTTTCTCCCCTTTTCCCCTGAATGACGTGCAGTTCTTATCTAGCTCTTCCTGAATATCCATTTGTTAAATTAAGGGTTTTTAAGTGTTTCATTGTTTTTTATTGTATCGAAAGTGTAAAAGTGTCCTTCTGACTAAAAATAGGAATCATTTGCACATTTTAAAATCAATCATCAATATCTGTGCAGTAACTGAGTCCTGGTTCAAGGCTCCAGAGAGCACCCCTGCAATACCAGACTACAACTCTTACCAGACTTTTCAGCCACTAAACCAAGACCGAAACACTAAAGTGTCCATATTCACCAAAGATATTCACACCTCCAGGCTAGTTGCCCAACACAATGCATCTGAAATTCTCCAGTGCAACTAACACTAGGTAAGACTGCAATCCAAATTGTAGCTTGCTACAGATCCCCCACCATGCCCCAAGATTGTCACTACACCTTTCTGAACATACTGGACAATATTAAGATACAACTAAACACCGTAATACTGGGTGATTTCAACTACCCTGCCATTAACTGGGAAAACTACTTGGGTACCAAAACTTTTTCCCCAATGGTTCTTGGAATTCATAAATTCCAATGCCCTGGATCAACTAATCCATTGTCCCACCAGGGGCTCCAATATCCTAGACCTGGTCATTACCAACATAGGAGACAGATGCTCCACACCAGTGGTCACCCCCTCATTGGTTAGGTCTGACCATAAGTAAATCACCCTTGGCATCCACATTCCACCCCCACCCCTCAGTAAGGAAACCTCTGTAAAAAACTTCTCCAAAGCCATCTTCATGCTACTCAAGTAAGAAGTGACAAACTTCATGACACCCATGCAGATGGGAGCTGAAAGTTCAACTGCTGAATCCTACACTAAGGCACTGTACGAGCACATACACTTGTGCATGAATCGTGCCATCCCAAACAGAACCAAGATGCTGTCCTCCAAAAAAGGAAGCCAATCTGGTGGTCCCCTGCCATAAACAAACTATACAACAGAAGAAAGAAACTGTTGCAGAAAAGAGGAAAATCCCAGAATGTAAAAAACTCCCTTACCGGCCTCAGTAAGAAGCTGAGATCCCTCATAAAATCCTCCAAAGCTAGTTACAAAAATAAAATTGCCAAAAATTCCAAAGACAACCACAAGGCATCCTATAGTTATGCCAAGAATCTAAATGGCAATGCTCAGATATGCTCTGAGCTACAACAGAATGGCATTAAATATACTGATCCCAAGGATATTGCCAATATCCTGACAAATCGATTTAGTGCAAACTACATCCCCCTCTCATCCTCTAAAAAGCCCATCTCAGTACCAAAAGATTGCCAAATTCTGGTAATCACAGCCACACAGGTAGAAACCACCCTCTCCAAAGCTAAGAATACAGCATCCATGGGACCAGATGACATCCTGGGCTGTGTACTACATGAACTACAAAATGAATTGGCACCTCACCTAAGTGTCATGTTTAATCATAGCCTCACCTCAGGCTTCGTGCCCACTGAGTGGTGCACAGCTACAGTTATCCCACTCCACAAGGGGAGATCCACCTTGGATCCCGGGAACTACCGTCCCATCAGTCTGATGAACCTGATCTGCAAAGGCATGGAACATATTATCATGGAACTTATAAACAAAGACATTGGCAACCTTCAAACACTGGACTCCACCCATTTTGGGTTTGTGAAGGGCTGTGCTTGTCTCCTGAACCTGACTGACATCTTCGAATCAGTATCCAGAGCTGTGGACAAGGGTAAGGCAGTCCACACAGCCTATCTGGACCTTGCCAAGGCCTTCGACACCATCCCTCACTCTGGAATCATAGATAAACTTACTAAGCTGGTATAAATCCCTACATCACTCAATGGGTTGCCAACTGGCTTACGGACAGAACCCAGACTGTAAAAGTAGCCAACACCAAATCCAGCTCCAGACAAGTGCAAGTGGAGAACCTCAGGGTTCAGTCCTGGGACTGCTCTTGTTTGGCATCTACTTCTCTGAAGTACAGGCCAACACTAAAGGACTCTGGCTAACAAAGTTTGCAGATGACTGCAAACTGGGAGCCATTATTGAATCCCAAATGATGTGGATATTCTACAAAAGGGCCTTACAGAAACAGATGCTTGGTGCCAGAGCCATGGGCTCAAGCTTAATGCCAAGAAATGTATAGTTATCTCCTTTGGGAAAAAAACATGTATCCATGAATTACCACATAGGTGGCAGTGCACTAAACACCGAAAGTGTGATGAAAGACTTAGAGACACAGGTGGACAGTGGTCTCACCTTCGATAACCACATCGCCACAATATTCAGGAAATCCTTCTATGTGGCACACCTCATCACTAAGGGCTTTTCATCCAGAAAAAAGAGGTCATTGTCCCACTGTACTCATCCCTCATTAGACCCATTATAGAGTAAAATGACCCATTTTGTATGTACCTCACAAGACATCTGCAACAGCTGGAAAGGCTGTAGAAATACCTCACTAAAAGAATCACAGGCCTAAAACAGATGCCCTATACTGACCATCTAAAAAAACTTGAGCTATACTCTGTGGCATATCGTCTACTCAGAGGTGATCTCTGCTTAACATACAAGACCATTTCAAACCCTGAGCTGTTAGACATGCTCCACTTAAAGAAATCCCAATCCCTCAGAGCCACACACTCCAGGGATCTAAATCTTGTCATCACAATGAACAAAACATGCTGGAGGGATAGGTTCCTGACCCAGAGACTCCCCATTCTCTGGAATAGACTGCCCATACATGTCAAGCAGAGTGCCTCCTTGGCGCTCTTTAAAATGAACCTTGACAATTGGATGGGAGATAGGAAATTCACCCCGGGGATCATGTCAGCCACCCTGCTAGACAGGGGTCCAGGGAAGTACATACTGCGGGAAGAAATATCCAGGGAATTGTTATGGCTTGGCTTGTATAGGCCCTAGGGCCGATAGCCTAGTACCAACCTATGAGCCTATGAACCTAAGTAGACGTACATACGTAAGGCAGTTATCTTACACATGAAACTAGGTTCCAAAAAGGACAACAGACATACATGATGGGAGTGAAACATACAGCAAAGGACTGTTAATTTGGAGAATTGTACTAGTCAATTATAAAAGATAGAATGATGTATAGCATTGACTGTGTCAAAGTCACAAGTAAGCTTTTGTATGACAATGATTTATTACTGGAAAATCTACTGATGTATGTATGTACAACTAACGAAACTGCAAAATGTCACACAATCAAGAGACTAATAGTGCCAGGAAATCATATTAATCATATGAAATAAAAAAAGGTATTCAGAAAAACAGATAAAGGGCAGACCTGCTGGAGGCAACACAAGTACATGTTTTGTCATTATGTAACCTGGAAGAAGCATCAAATATTCCCATCATCCTGTCCTCTTTTCCCCATCATAACACAAAACTGGATATATATTTATGTATAATGCAGCAGTTCACCTGAGTCTTCTCTGTATTTGATAGATAGATTCATAGGTTCCTGCTAAGTTTATAGCCAAAACAGATTACTAATAATCTGTCACATCACACAGTACAGGTGGGAGATTTTTAATGTCCCCCATTAAGTAGATATTTTCCACATATCCCTGGTAAAAATTTGCAATAACCCACTTCAGTATTCATACTGGTTTTAAACACTGCTAGAAAAGCACTTTACTTGATAGGTAAGGCCAACCTATGTCAGAAACAGAGGATACATTGGGTTAGGTATCTGTCACATCATCTGGTCTTGCTGATATGGTAATGTAGGTTTAAGTCTCTATAATGTTTGTATGCTTTACCACCTATTAGATTTAGGTGAAGGAGTTCAAAGAGTGCTGGGTCATTCATAGGATGGAAAGCTAACCAGAGATCACCCCTCTGGAGTCTGTATGACACTGAATGAAGGGCTTAAGTCTATCAGAGTAGCTAAGGGCACTGAGACCTGAGATAATTTTGGTGAGGAAATGTTGAGGTCCTCCTAAACTGGTTTAGGGGCATGGTGAGGCACATGCTGAAAGGTTAATTACATTTAATGATGAACTTAACAAGAGATAAACAAAGTAGGACTACAACATTTTTATTTATTTATTTACCTTGAAGAGAGCATGAAGGATAAGCTGTGCAAGGCAGAAGGATTTTCTCACCACCACAGATATATGGTGGTCAAAGGAGAGCCTGTTATCAACATATATATACCCAAGTGTCTAGTGACAGTATCAAGTTTGAGTGGAATATCATATTATCTACATACCAAGCAGTAGTGATAATAGATTTACCAACAAAAAATATCCTGCATTTTTTGTTTCTGAGGGTAAGACCATAATTAATTTTGTTTCTTTGGTCTAGCTCCTGATGAACAATTTGAGTATCAGAATGGGATTTGATAACTGGCCACAGTTTTGAATTATTATCAAACTTGGTAAACCTTAGTCCTTTGATGCCAGTTTTTATATCACATAAATTATGTACCAAAGAGGAGGGACACAGGATAGAGTCTTATGGGGCACCACAACTGACATTTTTTTTTCAAAGCAAATACTTCTGCCTTTAATGGTATAATTTCTTTCAAACAGCCAATATCCAAGCCAGTGAACTACGTATGATCTAATGTTCAGTTGAGAGAGTTTGTCAATAATCCTAGCATGGATGATAGTGTCAAAAGCCTTGGCAAGGTCTACATAAGTAGTGTGAATAGTATGTCCCTTATCTATTGCCTCAATAGCCCTTTCAGAATTCAACCAAGTTGAGCAGGCATGATCTAATTTTTACATAGGTGACCTAATGGGTATCCAGGGATGTAAGGTCACTTATATCAATATTTATTACTTCAGTTATGATGCTTTCAATAGTGTTGTAATTAGACTAATAGGCTGGTAATTTCAAAGGTCAATAGAGGGACTACCTTAATGGAATGGCACCACAACTGCCTTTGTCCACTCCTCAAGGATATAACTAATGGAGAGACTCAGGTTGAAGAGCAGATAGAGTTTTTTGCTAAGTGAGGCTTTACACTTCTTAAGAGACATCAAGGGATATTGTCGTGATGCACTGAAGCAGTGCATCTGATTATGGAAAGCACCAAAAGGACTTAGTCAAATTGATCTTAGGAAGCATAATTTCAGAAGGGAAGATGGAAGTTTAGCCATGGGGCACAGATAACAACTAAATGCAATGCATCATGAAGTTCATATCCATCAACTAAATGTCATGCTTTTTGGTTAGTGATTGCAGTACAGCAATACCACATCATCACAGAGACCAAGACATGGAATTCTCTGTGATGGTAACAACTATGCAGGACATGTCACAAGATCACATGTGCTGCATGTTAACAATGCATGGTTTTACCAGGCCATCAAAGGGCTGGATATAATACCGTACCTCATTCTATGGCTGTGTTGGTTCAAAGCTCCAGTGCATAAAAATCTATGTCTGCAGCTGCATTACAATGGCTGCCAGTATCCAAAGGCATGGTCTGCTTCCAAAGAAAATGTGGAATCTGTGGTACACCATTCCATAAACTCTTTTATGCATCTGTTACATTCACTTGGTTCCAACTCAACAAGATTGCCCATATAGTGGATCTTAATAGCAAATAACACTCAAACTGCCCTATAGTATGCATGTCTTGTTTAATGTAGTTCATATATATTCCACGCTAGGTTTTAAAAGCTTCATGTGCTCAAATATTCCACTCCAGGTTGCAAACATGACACATATACATGACATAAGTCATGAGCTGGATATTATGCAAACAAATCACAGGACAGCTGTAGACAGTGTACATAGCACATAAATTAATAAGGCTATAAGCATCTATACTCTAGACATGTCACAGTTCAAGTCTGTGAGGTTTATTTTGTATTCCTGTGTATTTACAACTTGTATGTGCATCACAAAGCAATCTGTGTGTATTAATTTGTTTGATATGTAAAACAAGATATAATGTGTTGTAACAGATACCCTAGTATGCCCAGTGCATTCTGCAGAGCATGCCATGTACATTATACATTAAAAATGTGACAAACATAAATCATGTGCAGTTCACAGCTCAAGCAAAGATGATGGCAGATGCTGTCTGTTGTTATTACATGATGTTCAGTCTCTGATCTCAGCCTCCATAATGAGGATATGATCATGATTTCCCTGATCCTTTATCATGGAATGATTGGTTACTCTAACTGCCCTCTTGTCTTCATGGGCATCTATCCCCACTGTCCATAGGAGTGAAGCAGTAATAACTGAATGTTATCAAATAACGTACATACAGAAACTGTATGTATACCCTTCTCTGTACAATACTGTTAAAAAAGGTCCTGACGTTGGAATGTTTCTCTATTTAGCTAAACTGTGGGCAATCCTAACTGAATGTGATAAACACAACATATCAAATTTGTTTTTGTGCAGGGAGGAATATTAAAAATATTTTAGAGTCTGAACCTCTTACTTACAAAACTTGTAGAAGAATATCACACTATGGGATGTTTAACTATTGTAGCTACAATTCTGAGGGTAATATTTGGTATTCTGAACATTCAAGTAAAATCTTTATTTGTCTGGTAAGTACAAGTCTATGTAGCTTTATAAGAGTCATACCCAGCCTTCTATATCAGCAAGACTGATCGTTCATTAAAGGAATGTACATTGTTACTCTATTGGAGCCAAAGATGAAAACAATGCAGGTATGTAGTAAATTTGGGAAATTTAATTTTTTTTGTTTGTTTTAGGAAAAAATTATAAATTCAGTAATGATTGGTGAAATAAAGAATTTATTAATGCTTAATGAGTTGTATGGCAGCTGAAGTTAGCTGAAGTTAAATGTTGACATTTTGCCTGGAGTGAATGACAATATATGTATCAGTTATTTACTAAAGCTGCGTTCTGAATATCATGCTCATGAATTAATGAATGATTTTAATCATGTTCATGAATTTCTGTTGCTATATACTTTTTCTATTGATTCATAATTATCGTTACACATTTTTTTTTGAAACATGGTTTTCTTGTTTGGTTGGTTTAAACATGTGATCTGACCACAATGATTTAAATGGGTTGGCCTTATTTTTTTTTTTCATTCTGATGATGTTTATTTAGCATTAAATGAAAGCACTCAATAAATTCAACTTACTATGGCTCTGGCATTGACATGCTCCCACAGATTCTGCAAGCCTTGCATGGTGTGCAGGATTAGTGCAGGAGTTCTAGCAGGCAATATGTCTGCAGTGCGATCCAGGAATAACCTGTAGGGGTATGCACGAGCGCTCCTGCAGTAGTCCTGCTCCTGACTCAGCCCGTGTATGCTAATTACCCCATTTGCAGGAGAAATTCATGCAAATGAGGTGAATCTGCGATCTAGGAAGCTGGAAACTGGCCGTGCAGGACTAGTGTAATCTGCAGAAATGTATTCCACCAGTAACGGAGTACATTTCTGCAAATTACAAAATGGAGCCATGACAGCTCCAAATAAAGGGTGGATATCATGTAGAAAGCATGCCAATGGCCAAGTATAAGGCCATTGGCATGGAAAAGACTTAAAAAAAAATCAACTTTTATTTTTTTTTTTAGCCGATCTTGGCTGTTTAAGCGTAGGGCAGCGGCACGCAAACGGGATCGGGGGGGATAAAAAATAAACCTACAATAAGCATTCTAACGAAAATCACTATTCTGCCATTATACCCAATGGCAGGAAGAAAACAACATGGCCAGTGAATAGTGGTTGCTAAGGGGGGGAGGCTCAGTGTTGGACATGTAACTATGCATTAGCAGGCAATCCTATGCAAATGAGGGGAATGATAGTGAATCCCAGAGTTCGCCTGCATGCTAGTCAGCTCCCAACAGTGTAAAAGTGGTAATAGCTTGGTGCACGCCTAGGAGTTAGCTGAGATCATAGGGGGGGTGTCAGGCATACTGTAAGGGGATTGGAGCCCTGTGGCTCAAGTTTGCTCCTAGCTTAGCACAGCTAGGCAGAGGGGGGGTGTCTGAGACTGCCTAGCACTCTTTACATTGCCTAAGTGGGTGTGCGTGCCATGTACCAAAAAGAAAAAAAAAAGTAAACCAGGAAATAGTAGCTCTGTACACATTTGAGCACTGTGTTTGTGCGGCATGCCCCTGGGCTTAAACAGGAAGGCAACGGGAAGGGAAAACAGCAGTAGGAAGGTAATCTAAGAGAACTAGTATAGCTGACAGGTGAAATGTATCAGAATCAGCCAATTACACAGGCAGCAGACCAGCCCAGCCAAGAACACTACTATAAACTATGCAAACAACTTCCCCCCTGGTTTTCCTATACTCTACACCAACGGTGTATACAAGCGGGGAACTTTTAACAAACAAAACAACAAAATGATAGGGGCTGCAGCAGGCATCATACAACAACATGTGGAAGAGGCTGGGGATGGTGAGGATGTGAATGCTGTTGACCAATCCACAGTGAGGAGATGGAGAAGAATGTACAGACCCAAGGTAGCCTACCAGGGGCTACATGAGCTGGAGATAGTAGAGCACTATAGGGTGGGCATGGACCTCATACAGCAAATTGTTGAGCTGTGCCAGCCATGCCTGACACACCAAATTAACAGAGGGGAACCCATCCCAGTGGATACCAAGGTATGTGTAGGCCTAGGAATACTAGCCACAGGTACCTCATAAAGCTCAACTGGAGATATCATGGAGATCTCACAGGCATCAGCATCCAGAGTATTCCACCAGTTCCTGGATGCCATGTCAGCACATGCCGGTGAGCATGTATATTTCCTCAATACCAGTGAGGTGTTGGCCAGCAATATGTGTCTCTTCCACCAAATAGCAGAATTCTCTGTGGTAGTGGGTGCTATAGACTGCACGCACATATGCATCAAAGCACCACCTGGTGATCACTGTAGGGTCTACATCAACCGCAAGGGCTTCCCTCCATCAACTGCCAGGTCGTGTGCGGTGCCCAGGGCATTATAATGAATGTGTCTGCTGACTGCTCTGGAAGCTATCACGATTCCCACATCTGGCAACTGACGCAGCTGTACCAGAGATTTGCTAATGGGGACATCCCTTATCGCCACCAAGTGGGGGATTCTGTTTACGCACTGGAGCCATGGCTGATGTCACCCATCAGAAATGCACACACACCTGAACAAGAATGCCATATTGAGGCACACGCACAGACCAGACGTACAATAGAGCATGTGTTTGGGATGCTCAAGTCACAGTTCCAGTGCCTGGACACATCCGATGGAGCCTTGCAGTACTCACCAGGTACATATTCTCAAATTGTTATGGTATGTGCCATGCTACACAATATAATCCTGCGGAAACAGCTGCAGCAGGAACAGCATGAGGCAGGGCCACACAGCCTCCCACCAATGCCAAGGCCTGCACAGGCACAGAGTGACACAGAGGAGGAACAACCTGAGCCTGCCCCAGTAGGCAAATGGAGGCATGCCCAGTGTGCCCTGGCCTTGGCAAAGAGGCAACGCATAGCACATACACTGACACAGTAGGGACCCAGGGAATGACACCTCTCTCTGATTCACACATGCAGTAAATGGGATGCCAAACATGACATTACCTGTGCTTAACCATGTATAGGGAGTGTACTATGTGCATCCGACATAGGCAGCCCTCCAGCACCATCCTCAGTACTGGCACACCCACAAGGTAAGTCAGTCAACCTACCAGTTGCTGAATTGAATAGAATGTGTCATTGCCTGTATCTATGGTATGGATGTGAGCATGCAAGGGAATCAGGTGGCTGAATGGTATGCCAGCAGATAATAGACATCCATAGTAGCACCATGAGATCTGTAACAGATACTGGAGTCACCATAGTAGCCAGTACTACACAGGGCAACAAAACCCACTGCAGGAAATGTGCTAGGTGACATGTGTGTCCATATGACTCAAACATGCCAGTCCAGGAGGTTCACATACCCAACATTAGTCTCAGCCAGCAGTGTAGACAAACACAAACAGAGGCTGTGCTATGGCGTCTGAATGATGCCTATGGGTAACCTCCCACCCAGGTCTACACGGACAGACTACAGCAGGTCAGGCAGTGGGATGTTAGTACTGAAGGGTAGGAAGTCAGACACTAATATTTAGGGCAACAAAGCTAAGACCTGTAGTACACTGATATGCCTCTAGTCAGCATGATAGGTTAGAATACAGAATGAAATGGAGTACCTGACATACCAGTACAGTCATAACAAATGTGTACAAGTGCCAGGTGTGCCCCCATCCTATGTAGAAATGTAGAAACAGTCAGGTGTGCCCCCAAATCCTGTGTAGAAATGTAGAAACAGTCAGGTGTGACCCCCCCCCAATCCTGTGTAGAAATGTAGAAACAGTCAGGTGTCCCCCCCCCACAATCCTATGTCGACACGTAGAAACAGTTAGATGTACCCTTCTCCCAATCAAGGGTAGAAATGTGTTAACAGTCAGGTGTGCCCCCCAATACTGTGTAGAAATGTAGTAACAGTCAGGTGTGTTCCCCCACAATCCTATGTAGAAATGTAGTAACAGTGAGGTGTGCCCCTCCCCCACTCCTATGTAGACATGTAGAAACAGTCGGGTGTGTCCCATCCCCCAATCCAGTGTACAAATGTAGTAACAGTCAGGTGTGCCACCCCACTCCTATGTAGAAACAGTCAGGTGTGCTCCATCCCCCAATCCAGCGTACAAATGTAGTAACAGTCAGGTGTGCCCCCCAATCCTGTAGAGAAATGTAGAAACAGTCAGGTGTGTGTCCCCCACAATCCTATGTAGAAATGTAGTAATAGTCAGGTGTGCCTCCCCACTCCTATGTAGACATGTAGAAACAGTCAGGTGTGCCCCATCCCTCAATCCAGCACACAAATGTAGTAACAGTCAGGTGTGCCCCCCCCACTCCTATGAAGACATGTGGAAACAGTCAGGTTTGCCCCATCCCCCAATCCAGCGTACAAATGTAGTAACAGTCAGGTGTGCCCCCTCCAATCCTCTGTAGAAATGTAGAAACAGTCAGGTGTGTCCCCCCACAATCCTATGTAGAAATGTAGTAACAGTCAGGTGTGCCCCCCCACTCCTATGTAGACATGTAGAAACACTCAGGTGTGCCCCTTCCCTCAATCCAGCGTTCAAATGTAATAACAGTCAGGTGTTCCCTCTCCCAACCACTGTGTAGAAATGTAGAAACAGACAGGTGTGCCCTCTACCCCAATCCTGCGTAGACATGTACTAACAGTCAGGTGTGCCCCCTCCCCCAATTCTGTGTAGGAATGTACACACAGTCAGGTGTGCTCCCCCCAACCCAGCCTAGACATGTAGTAACAGTCAGGTGTGTCCCCCAAACCTATTTAGAAATGTAGTAATGGTCTGGTGTGCCACCCCCAATCCGTTGCACACACGTCGTAACAGTCATGTGTGCCCTCCCACAATCCTATGTAGAAATGTAGTAACATGTATGTGTAGGTATAATACCAGGTGAGCACAGATGGCCAGAGGTGGCCAAGGTAGCAAGATAGGTTGTAGCAGTTGCACAATATGCAGGTCTGTGTGTGTTAGGTTGGTGTGTGTTTCATATTGTGTGAGAGTGGTCAGTATGTATGCATGTTGAGGTAAGACCCGGTGGCCATTGCCCACTACTGCTGATGACAGGGACAATACCTCACAATTGCAGTGCCAAAGATAATTCCCACCAGTATAACACATGCTAGCAGTAAGCCATTGTAAATGTATGGTGACAATATGTGTCACCATCTGAAAGACTGACATAGCATGGCTGTTGGGCTAGATATACAAGCAGTACACAGAGGAAAGTACCCCAGGCATACAGTATATATTGTGTCACTGTGAAATGGAGACACCCTTGGAATTGTACATACAGGTATGCATCACATTAACTGGTCCTGTAGTAGGGGATACCGGTGAGGTCTGCCTGAACACTTGCAGATCACAAAGCAGGTAGGACTGATGTATTGGGAAACAGCTGATGTACCTGCACATGCCAACATAACTGGAATGCCCCATGCATATCTGTGTGTCAGATGCAAGTAGTGTCCATAGCACACATGCACCCAGCTCACGCAAACACCACCCACAGATACCTCTCTGGTCATATCCTTGCTGTTGGGAATGGGTACAATATGACCCCACCTGTATATGGCAATAGCGGAAGAATGCAGCTTGCAGTGCAGTTGTCCCATGCAGGTATGCCCCTAGCTGTAGGTAGCACCCTGCCAGCATCCACACCACCTGATCAAGACTGATAGAAGGTATTGGCATGAACACCTATAGCATCGACCCTGTCACCCCAGGGGGAATATACTGTATGGTGGTCTGAGACTGTAGGAATGAAGAATGCAACGGCCTGCCACATCTGGCCAGCAGCAACACCTAATGGCCCACAGGCCCCTGCCAAAGGCCTGTGTCTCACACATACTGCCAATGCATGTTACCCCTGCCAAAGGCCTGTGTCTCACACATACTGCCAATGCATGTTATGTTATGGACACCCAAATAACAACATAACACACTCCACATAGGCCATATGCAAGGCCATGTGGACAAACCACAGTAACATGCCCACCATGTCCCACTGCATGAACTGTGGAGCAACACTAACACACACCTGTGATGGGGTGATCCCTCAGGTAAAGTATCAGAGAATGTATGCATAATGTATAAAAGAGGTTAGAATAACAGAGGGGGTGGGGGCATAAGCAGCATGGAATGTGCAGGGTCCGACACCAAGTTGTGTGCACACACAATCCCTGGCTGCAAACACATAATTGGGTGGCTACTCACCTGCCCGTACACCACAATAGGGGTAATGTCCTGACCCATGGCCCCTGCCTCTGGGTAACCTGTGCGAATGGATGTACAAGTATGGGATCCTCTGCCAGCACTGTACCAAGGAGCTAAACTGGATACACAGACACAGCAGCAAGTGTCTGCAGCTCCCCCTCCAGAATGGCATAACTTACCATGAATATGTAGGTGTCTGCCTACAATACCAGACACAGCTGCAGTCACCTTTGTCCCAAAGACATCACTGTGAGCAAGAATGTCCACCTGAGTACTTGAGGGCAGAAAACATCCCAGTGTATAACAGTACACATGTCTGAATATCCCTGCTAACAGCAGTACCATGCAGCTGAAGCAGCACAGACACAATCACCTACAGTACACACTATCGCCTGCACAATTTGTCCCCATATTGCCAAATGATCAATGGATGCCCTGCAGAAACAGTTTGCTACCTGTAGGAGAACAACACAATGGTCTGCACTGGCGTACAAATTACCTGGAATCAATCCACACATTCAATACAGAAGGGCATACTGGGCATGCTCACACACTTAGGGAAGTGAAGGCAATGTCAGACAACAACATACTGAAAGGTCATACTGGACATGCTCACACACATAAACAAATGAAGTCCATGTCTGCAAACAACAGTGGACCATACATATTTGGCATTTGCAGATGTAAGTGCATACACTCTTCAGTATGCACCAGTCATGCCTTGCACACACAGTGGATAGGAATACAGGCACATATCCAAGGACAAAACGCTATAATAAGCCAAAAGTAGATGTACATAGATGTGTGGAAGAGAGTGACTGTGACAAGGAGCCATCCATTATGAGGTCTGTCCCACCCAGCACACAGACAAATGGCTACAACAACATGAGGTGTAAATGTCACTCACTGTAGACATTAGCCACCAGTATCTGTCAGCATTACAGACTATGTGGTGCAAGTGCTAGCTGTGCAACATGACTGTACAAGGAAGTAGTCATCTAGCAGCTGTATACACATACCTGTGGGATATAAACCTGCATGTGTCCACATGTGATGTGTCAACCTCTAGATGAATGGGTTATGGCCCATGCAAACACACTGACTTCCCCAAAGTCCTACTATGACAAGCCTGCTGAGGTCATTCACTTTGAAATACACCTTTGGGAAAGCTGTAGCCCAGTAATCACTGTGGTGCATCCCATAACTATGTACTGCTGTAGTGTAATAAACTAGTTAGGTAGGAGTTCTAATCCCAGACATGGCAACTGTGTGTGTGGGTGTGTGTGTCTGTGTAGAGAGCAATGCTTTTTAGGCTAGCCACACGCACTACAATTCAAATGCCTGACTTTGGCAAAGCCACTGATGTCATTCACTGTGAAATACATCTTTCATAAGCTGTAACACAGTAATCTCCATGGTGCTTCCTATATCTGCGTACTGCTGTAGTGTGATAAACTAGATAGGAGTTCTAATCCCAGACATGGCAACTGTGTGTGCGTTTGTGTGTGTCTGCATAGAGAGGAATGCTTTTTAGGCTAGTCACATGCACTATAGTTCAAATGCCCTACTTTGGCAAGGCTGCTGATGTCATTCACTGTGAAATACACCTTTGGGAAAAGCGCAGCCCAGTAATCTCTGTGGCACATCCCATAACTGCGTACTGCTGTAGTGTGATAACCTAGTTAGGTGGGAGTTCTAATCCCAGACATGGCAACTGTGCATGTGTGTGTGTGTGTGTGTGTGTGTGTGTGTGTGTGTGTGTGTGTGTGTGTGTGTGTGTGTGTGTGTGTGTGTGTGTGTGTGTGTGTGTGTGTGTGCGTGTGTGTGCATGTGTGTGTATTTGTCTGTCTCTGCCTGTGTAAAGAGTAATGCATTTTAGGCTAGTCACACTCACTACAATTCAAATGCCCTACTTTGGCAAGACTGCTGATGTCATTCACTGTGAAATACACCTTTCGGAAAGCTGTAGCCCAGTAATCTCTGTGGCTCATACTATAACTGCATACTGCTGTAGGGTAATAAACTAGTTAGGTAGGAGTTCTAATCCCAGACATGGCAATTGTGTGTGTGTCTCTGTCTGTGTAGGGAGCAATGCATTTTAGGCAGGTCCCACTCACTACAATTCAAATACCCTTCTTTGGCAATCCTGCTGATGTCATTCACTGTGAAATACACCTTTGGGGAAGGGGTACTCCAGTAATCTCTGTAGTGCATCCTATAACTGCATAGTGCTGTAGTGTAATAAACTAGTTAGGTAAGAGTTATAATCCCAGACATGACAGGTGTGTGCATGTGTGTGTGTGTGTGTGTGTGTGTGTGTGTGTGTGTGTGTGTGTGTGTGTGTGTGTGTGTGTGTGTGTGTGTGTTTATCATTCATATCCTTTCAGGAGGTGGGTGTGATTGTTTAACAACTGGACTCAATGTGGAGCGGGTTTTGCAAATTCCTTACATGGTGGCCCTAGTGTATATCACAATATCCAGTGTACAGGGATAACAGATGTGAAATAGCTAAGAGGCTGGGAGCAAATCCATACCCCTACATCTGACATCAAGGCCAGGTGAACAAAGTTAGCAACCCTTGTATTGCCCAGAGAACACTCTCAACCCATGTCTCATACACACACACACACTTGCATAGGCAACAGCCATGTTGGTAGTACCCTGCATATTGCCCATTGATAGTAACCATGGTGTGATTGCAGTGGGCTACAGAGGGCATGGCACCCTGTCCATCAATCCAATTGGCACATACATACCGACAATGCACCTTCTCTGTGTTCCTCACTGGACACTTGCAACACCTGTGGTGCCATCAAATGTGACCCACAAAGGACATGCCATTCCTGAAAAACATGCCCTGTATGGACAGATGCCACTGACACCAAGGAATACCAGTATCATGCTATCAATGTAGGTGCAGGGTCAACCCGCTGTCCATTAACAGTTCCCACCACATGAGGCCAGGACTGGCACATCTGATGATAACAATCTGTGTACACAGCATGGGCCAGACACCCAAGGTACAGTTCCACATGTCACTGTACATGCATGTGGGAAGTGTGCACATCCCTGACACCATCCATGTCATGGACTAAGGAACACATACATTGCAAGCAATGCACAGCATTTGCTACATGTAATAATTACCCAGGTGACTGGATGGTGAATACAATACCCACCTGTGTGGGAAATCCAGACACTGCACCCCTGAGCCGCACTGCAGACCATTGTCATGTGGCCTGATACCAAGGTATACCCATCACCTTGTATAGCCGTCTGGCACAGTAGACCCTATATACCCATAAAGCAATGCACCCATGCATGTCAGTACTGGCACCCTGTGTCTGTGTGTTGTATGATGCCTATGACCACATTCACAATCATTACAACCCCCATTGGCATACTGAAGCATGCTGTCTGATGTCAGACACCTCTACATAGCATTTGCCCATATAACCTCCGTATGACCCCTGTGGTGCATGTGATACCTGCACAGAACTGTGTTGTGGCAATCTCACTAGTTGTATTCCTGGCTCTGCCAAGTGTGTCAATGTGTTTGCATCCCTGTTAGGGTGTGGCTGTGTTGACGCTGGCACCTGTTCATGCAAACAGACATGTGTACTACACCTACCGTATAGCTACCATATCACTGTTGCAGATGTCACTCACCATCACATATATGTTTGTAGGGCTCTTTAACATGTAACCTGTGTTGCGCAGCCAATAACTGCATAGACATGTGATAGACCTACATAGTCATCAGGGGTTGGATACCCTGTACTGATAGGTGCGTGACACAAATATGCTTAAGTTTTACTCTCCCACCCCTCCCTGACTTATCTTTGCCTCTGTCTGCCTCTCTCACTCCCTCTCTGGTGGATGTAGAAACTTACACCTGCTTTGCTTAGGCAGCAGCATGTGTATTTTAAGTGATGCTCATGATCAGTTGATAGCCTCTGCATGAATTACAGCCCTCCTCTAGCTGATTGCATATGGAACAGCTGTGGTAACATTCCCATAGCCAATTGCATGGAAACACACTCCAATATCTAGGAACATCATGTTGGTGTTGGGCCTTATCAATCACTGTGAGCAGGAATTCGATCTGTTGTTTGGCAAACAGCATCACAGATGGATTGGGGATTTACCTCTAACAACATACACTGTGGAAACAGTTCAACACACAGGAGTAGTATGGGCCTGACCTGACTACAGACTGTAAGTGCTGCTATACTGCATTTGGAGTAATGTTGGTTTAATAGGGTGTGTGTGGATATGGCTGTCCTACATGTTTTAATACCTGTCATGTTAATGCTATGTTTATGAGGAAACCCCCATCTGTTGGGTCATCTGCAGACTGGGCAGTGTGTGGTGCCTTTTGATTCATGTGTTACCCACAGAGCACCTATCTATGAACTGCATAATGTAGTGTGAGGATTGCAGTCAGTAGGTGGTGACAGCCATGACAGTTACTGATCCCTGATAGGACATATGTTTCAACAAACCCTGTTACAACAGTAAATGTATGAGGTTATCACAGCAACATGTCAATATTGGCCTGTGTTTCTGCCTCCAGCTACAACTCTGTCAACCTTTGTATATATGTCATGCAGTAAGAGGTGCATATGTGCTGCACACCATATTTAGTGACATCATATCTGATAACAAGCCAATGAGATGTCAGAATGCTACACTTGTTATGTATAGTAGGGGATATATGTGATGACATAACATGGACATACTGTGGTTGTGTGTACAGTACTGAGGTCTGTGTACTTATGGTGATTGTCGACAGTGTGTGTATTGTTAATATGTACCTTGGCCTGTGTACAGACTCTGGCAGATGTAATTGTTCTTGGTCCTGTTCTATCTGATGTTACATGCTGCTCCACTGTATGTTAATCTATTGGCTTACATGTTTGTAGGGCCAAACAAACACATGTCCTATAACACAGACAGGTATCAGACCACACTGTGTAGTGGTCCAGTATATGTAGGGTTCGTGTGTGAGTGGCACATATGAGGTTGGTGTTGAACAGATAGTCTATATACTGTAATATTATGCTAGCTTACCATATGTGGCTATGTTCACATTGGTTGTGGCTATACACTTTCACACAGGTGTCTGTTACTCTGTGCTGTGCATGCCTGTAGAGCCTGCTATATATTCAGGTACATGTGTATTCCTCCATAGGAAATGTAGGCGGTTTTGAGCCAGTCTGCCTGTAGCCTGCACAGAGCTTTGTTACATGCCTAGCAGCTTAGTGTACTTACCCAGTGAGATGTCATGTCCAGATACTTGCCAGATGTACTGCTGCTGGACCACCATAACAGTCATGTATGTCAGACAAAGCCGTGGGATGCTGTACAGATGTATGTCAATAACTAGTGGGTAGTATGTGGCTATAGCACATCTGTACCAGTGGTTATTATGTGTCAGGACAGACAGGGGTGTGTGAACGCATAACCTATGGGGGCAAATGTATACCAGTAGTTATGTGTTATACCAATCTACATGGCTGTTAACATCCACATTGTCAGGCTTGGTCCACATGTCTTGCACTAAGGGGTTCTGTGTATACCTCTGGACTGTCCAGAGTGTGTCAGACAGTCCACATATATTGGCCATATCTCTGCTGTAGTCCACAGGAGCATTAATGTGCTAGCAGTGGTACTGTACTATGATGTCCTTTGGATGTCTGTCAGTAGCCAATGGTGCACATGTTAAAAGCAGATGTGATCTCCCACACACACCATGTCTGTGAAGACAATCCCTATTACAGTAGCAATAACAAATATACCTGCAATACATACCTGACATCTCCTTTCACTACAAAGCTGGGACTATAGGGGTTGAGGTAGGGCTCCACTCCATGTTCAGGACATATGGTGAACATATATGAATATATAATTATCCAGATATCTATATAGATATATACACATATACATATCGACATTCATATATGGAGATGTATATGTACATAGATATAGATATAAAAACTCAAATATATACATATACAGAGCAATATATGTCTACACATATACAGAGATGCATATGCACATATACATATGGATATCTAAATATATATTGATAGTAGTAGGTATATCAGAATAGATATGTATGCACATATAGTTATAGATATCTACATATATACCAACAAAACTAGGCATATCTGTACACATAGGATGTGCATACATATATAGCTATATATACATACATGTATATATATATATATATATATATATATATATATATATATATATATATATATATATATATATATGTATGGGTCTACTGCTCTACATCAAAAATACACCTCTTTGAAATAGAGCAGTAGACCCTACACTTCAGCGAAAGTCCACTTAAATGAAAGTGCACTTTTGCTGAAGTTTAGTTTCCCGGGCTACCCAAAAAAAAAAAACCCCACTAAAACATGTTTTTGCACGGGGGCAAGCTGTGCCCCACACATCCCTCTACTTAAATATACCAACTCTGTGATCACACTACAGTGGGGAAAACGGAATATTCCGTGCTGTAGTGTGACTACAGAAGTCAATGTTCGAAGTTTCACTATTTCGAATGAGTGGACTTGGTGAAGTGAAGTTCAAAGTAATGAAACATCAAACATATTGATGGATCCCAAATATATATATATATATATATATATATATATATATATATATAGCCATATATATGTTGCACTATACATATGTGTATACAGACATATGTATGGGTATACATGTGTATGTACATGTAGACATATATAGACCTGTTATATGCATATAACCATATTCCTGTCATGTGTAAACCTCATGGTTGTGTATACCCTCCCTGATGTATCTCACTGTATGTGATGCAACAGTCATATTAATAACAAGGACTACACAATTTAGGAAGTAAAGGCAATTTTTCAATACTACTCAATATGTGTATTGACAGCAATATTGGTAAAACAATAGCTGTCTTCACAGTGGTCATGATGTAGTGGTTAACTGTTGGGACTTTAGTGTACAGGGTCCTGGGTTCAAGTTCTGCATAGGCTCTTCATTTTGTTGCTGGGCAGAACAAGGGCTGCCAGGTACAGAGTGGTTAAGGCAGTTTTGAGCAGGGGTGGTTAAAACAGGGATGTCAAATGATGGCACTGTTCTGGCCCCTGACAACACCACCTGTGCCTCAACAGTACTATCATCATCTTCGGTGTCAGTATGGACACCAACATCAGATTGCATGCAGGAAGGACCCTGACCCACCTCACCACCTGTGGGGGAAAACAATAAACACACTTTAAAACCTGTACAGCATTGCCTAGCAGTACACACATGCACACACACACACGCACATACACACACACACACACACACACACACACACACACACACACACACACACACACACACACACACACCACCATAATACCTACCTGTTCGTGACTTTACAGACAGTCCTACATATATTTCCATGTGTTCCCCATCCTGCATCACACTTGGTAACATACACACATTGATACCACTCATTAAGATATCAGTCCTCTAAATGCCTAGACAAGTGATCACAGCACAAGACCTGTTACTACATTACCTGCCTGACCTGTGTGTAGCTGTGTTAGGTGGCCTCACTGCTGTCATTCAGTGTTCACCCTGCATATGTCCGGTCATCATGAGCATGGCCCCTATATGTGTGGGCTACTATGTTCACTCCATAATATCATGCACTGGTGTGTCATGCATATGTATTGCTCAGTACATGCAAGATATGCTGCTCAATCAGGCTATCATGTGACAACTGCAATTTATGGATACACTCCCTGGTGTTTACTAGTACTTCCCCAATGCATCTGTAGTGCTGCATACGTGGGATGTAGGTCACCTCTCGGCTGAATGTGATATTAAGGGTATACCTAGTGTCTACCTTCTCTCCCAATGCCTGTTCCATGCTACAGACCTTATTATACTATCAGCTATCCTGTGATTACATACATGACAAGTATTCTTGGTGTGTAATGTGGCAGTCCATGTACATGTATTGCACAGTCCCAAAGGGAGGTACTGCTGTATGAACACCCCACAATCACACATGTGCATACATGGCCACCCACACAAGCACACACATATGCACACACGCATTCTACATGTATAACCCTTCCTCCAATTCACCAGAATGACCCTACAGACAAACTAACTAACCACAAGGATGCACACACACACACACACACACACACACACACACACACACACACACACACACACACACATAGAGGTGAGGTTGCACAATGATAGTGCACACAGTCCTCCTATTACCCATCTGTCAACATGCAGAATATATGGTACACAACAGCATGCAGTGCAGCTATTGTCAATCCATGCTAGTAACAGTATACATATGTGTGATGCATGTGCTGTGGCACTAGGTCATGCCCCTTCCCCTGGATACCACTGCACCCATGTACACAATATTGCTGTGCACCTGTTCTGCTCCCTGCTATGTACTGTGCACCACACCTCACAGGTATACAACCCATTGTGGAATGTGTAGTACTGTGTTAGTTATGTCAGCTTTAATGCTTTAATGCCCACAGCCCCTATGTTTTTCAGCAAGACATACATGGGATGATATGTGGACAGATGTCATTTGTGAATGCCTGATGTCTGATGTACAGCTCTCAACAGCAGCGGACCATGTATGACCAATCCAATACTCTTACACTAACAACCATCAGAGCATACTGTGGCTATGGGGGTGGTGTACACACCCTGCTTGATATGACGCACCCATCCGTGATCTGCCATTGGGACGACATCACTGCATATCTTAACAGTACATGAGCCTGATATGTGATATATGTCCTGTGCTTTCACATGAAGTGTCTATGGAATGTGTTAGGTGTGTGGATGCTGACCACAATGCATACACTCGCACCTCTTGTTGTGTGTACTACAGCAGTCACTAGTCCTGGTGGTGGTATAGCAGCATGGGTCATCTGCAATTGCCAGTGTATATTCAGTCTGCCCTACACATGTTCCCCTAATCTGCATGATAGCAAGGTCTACTCATGTGCTTATCCCTTGGTGTTCACACACTGCCGTCACTATTGCTGTGGGGGTAGGGTTACATCTGTCACAGGTCCTGAACCTGACTATGTGCAGATGCAGCCATTCTTAGCATCCTTAGGATCCCTACTGCAGTGCACTGCTGTGTCATGCTGACACGCACCCTCCTTCAGCCTTTATGCAGATGCATGACAAGTAAGCCCTATACATGTGCCACTTTGCAGTGTCCCATACACTGAACTCCACATGTTACAGCCTATTCCCAGCTGATAATGTGGACTACTGTAATGCCTTATGCCATAGTGTATCTCTGCAGCAATTGCCATTGTCCTACAGGTATATACACTGGTGTTGCACTGTATATGGGTGTTGTTCCAAATATGCCCCTACTGTATGCCATGTCTCCCACCATTGTGTTACTCCCTGTCGACACATTCCACAATGACACAATGACAGGAAGATAGTTATCATGCAGGTGTCTGACATACCCTTCCAATACCCCATCATGGTCACCCTTGTGATTCCATGCATTTCACAGCAACAATACGTCCACATGTACAGCATGCATTCTGGGTAGGTGTGTTAGATGTGTGCATGAAATATACCATCACCATTATATGCCCGGTGTGTTGATAAGCATCTACATAAACCATACTCACCAGCTACAGGCTGCTGCCTTGGTGGTATCTCGGAGGGACCTACATAAGAGGATGAGAGATGCATAAAGATGGAAACAGGTCTGAGCAACTCATACCACAGTTCTTAATATACATCTCTGTCACCCCCCACCATATCAGCGACAACAAACTGTACACACCTCATTAGGTACGGCTTCAGCTTACCTACCATTGGGACAGGTATTGTCTTGTACCACACTTTGTGCTATGTGTTTGTAGCCATATTCCCTGTGTGGACACTATCATTGCTGGCCTGTTACAGACTATTCACCTGCATGCTATTGTCAGGGTCAATATGGTTCCATATATGCCTGTGGTATGGCTGCTTTATGATTGCTGCACATCTGACATTCTGTGTTATTGGGAATATCTATGCATGCTGTTGGACATGTTCTGGGATTGTGTAGACTATTACTACCAACATATGTTCTATAACAGTGACACAGTAGCATGTATATGTACTATTGCCCAGCAGAACCACCTCTCCAAACCCATCTGCCCATGATACCCGGCCACATCACATGTGTGTCCCACCCTGGGGCCTCCTCATGTACTGGTTCAGCAATATCGTCAGTTGGAACAAACCCAGGGAATGTTTCCCCCCAGGGGTACACACAGACATGTTCCTGTCCCCTGAGGTTAGGTCCAGTGTCTGTTCCATAATGGACTCCACAGTCACATGTGGGATGTGCTACATCACTCTGAGGCACCCACTACACGTTCACAGGGCTGACATGCTCCTCCTGCTCAACCTCCAGGCCAGGCACCTTCAGGATGTGGATTTCTGTTGTGAGCAGAAGTGGGTGGGAGGTTTGTTCCCATTGTGTCCATATTGGGGCCCATGGAGCATCCACATCACAGACCACACACACCATCCAGGGTGTTTACCCACACCTGTATCACATACCACCCCTGTAGACTGTCCTCTATATCTACCAGTCCTGACCACCTCCACAACTATACCTGCCATACTTCCCCATATTCCCATTCCATACTTCACAGACAAGGGCAATGTGGTCTCAACAAGGGGTTCACATGTGACATACCTGTCCATGCTGCACAAACTGCCAGCTGTAGATATCGGTGTATATTGCTATGTGAGCTGTTTTCTTGCACATAGCATGCAGTACTGTGGTAGTAATATAGGGGACATGTATTTACAAACATATATGTTTGTGTATGTGCTTGCATATATGTAGACATGTGCATATAGGTATATATCTATATATGTGTAGATATATGTGAGGTTGTATATATGTGCTCATATATATGTCTACATATAAGTTTCTGTATATTTGTGGACATACATGTATATATATATATATATATATCTATATATATATATATATATATATATATATATCTATATATATATATATATAGTTTTATATATTATATATGTGTACATATGTACACATATGCATACCTATATGTTGGGTACAAGACATCAGGTTTACAATCTCATAACACCTTCCTGCACAGCTGCACTGTTCAGTCTTGCTACAACACAGTCAGGTGCAACATATGGACACAACCTGACATTAGGGGGGTATGTGTAGGCCCAGATTGCAGGTAAACCCTATAACACACCTATGGTATTCCTGCATGCTACATTACAGATTAACTGGAGTATCCTGCAAGGGTGGGCTGTGGATCCCACATGTCCATCATAATGGCATTACTTCCACCACCAGCTATTGGCCACATAATATATATACTTCCCATTACACAGCACGCACTATTATGGCTTTACATTTTGTCAGTCAGTGGTCCTCTGCGCAGATGACGTCTATTGCTTACTACCCACAGGGACAGACACTATTGTGCATAGCAGTTGTTCAGTTGAACATCATTACAGCAACACCTAATGGCACATATAAATCATGCCACATCATCTATACCATTATAATGGACCCAGTACTACATTCAATTACATGCATATATACTTCACATACCTGTTGTGGGAATATTGTCTTTTCTGGATAGTTTGCTGCATGTAATTATTTTCTTTGTTTTTTTTTTTTTTTTTTTGCTTTGGCTTTGGCTTTCGCTCTCCTCTCTATCTCGGTTTATTTCCAGTAAATGGATTGAGCTGCTTTGAATAGATTGCAACATGGATTTTGTAGGTGATGCACATGATCAGGTGATGGCTTCTGCACCAGTCAGTGTCCTCCACTTGCTACCTACATGCAGCATGCTGTGTAGTACTTCCAATTACTACTGTCTTGGCAACCACCTACTATAAATCCCTACATCATGTGGGCATGGTCCCTTTACCTTTCCAGTATGATGGACATCCTTCGTGTGTGTGGGCACCAGTGTTACAGACAGTAGGTAGCAATAACTCTTACAGGAGTACCTGCACACTCAGGCCAGCTGCATATTTGTAGGAGGTTCCAGAACTACAGACAGAGTGTGAGTAGAATTTCTGTATGCATTGTATAGCACTGGTGTTACAGGGTTTGTGTGTACATACTAGTTTAACTTGGAATGCAGTCTGTCTGCATAGCTCTCAACTGTGGGCCTATCCTCTTGATGAGAGGTGTGCCTATTATGTTTTGTCTGTCCACCACACAGGTCTTGTGTTAGATATATCACTGGCAGTGTGTGTGTTGAGTGCTATCAGTACATGGCTACATCCATTTCTGTTTCTAACTTCATATTCCTGACTAAGGGCATATTGCAGACTATCCTGTAACACCAGCGATTTGCTTAGTGTATGACAACAGTTTTACACATATGGGCCTGTGTTTCAGCCTCTGTCCTCCACCTAAATACCAGTCTTTACACATATGACATGCTGTCAGGGGTTGTTCTGTAGTGGGCCATGAGTATGTCATGCTGCCATTCCTGCCATCAGTCCACTGCTGTTGTGTCCCCCACACATACTGTGGGGTTGGGGTCATATATGTGTGGGCTTCACCTACACAATACATGTGTGCCCTTATGCACTCCAGAGGCCCGTGTATGTAACAGTGGTATATGGCCCTGTATTATTGAGTCTAGGTGAGGATGCACCATAACTAACCTAGGCTGTTACAACATGTGGGGTGTCAGGGGTAATCTGCCTTAAGGTATCTGGATGTACATTAGCATACAATCCACCTTGGGTAAATGGAGGCCTACTGCCTCCTGCCATACAGACTGTTCTGTTTGTCAGTGTGATTGTGATGGTGTCAGTTATGCCTTTTTATGTAACAGTTACATCCCATTGTGTCAACTGAGGTCTTTACCCTTAGGGATTGTGTACAGAGTGTAGATAGAGGCTGCTGACCTATACATCTGCATTACTTACTGTTGGTTGTCTGGTATCCAGTGGCCCAGTCTGTCTTTACTATTGTACTACTTAAAGGCCTCGGCCTGGACAGCAACATATGTAAACCTTTCCAGACTACTGTATTAGTATAACTGTTTCACAGTTGCATTACTCTGTTTATATGGATTTCAGTGTCTAAACAGCTATATGACATGGCATACACAACTGTAGTAGTACACAAATAAAGCTTTCCCATGTATGCAAACCTGTGTGTGGTGTTATATCCTTTGACCTCTCTGTGGGCATATGTTGCAGGCAACAATTGTCATTTGTATGGGTGGCTCATACAGTGTCCAGTTGGTAAGGTGGTAACTGTAGACATAGTATCTGTTCCATATTGTGTGCACCTTCTACATATGTATCTTCCTATACATATCTCTGCATGTGTATGTATAGTTACATTTATATGTATATATATATATGTATATATATATATATATATATATATATATATATATATATATATATATATATATATATATATATATATATATATATAAATGTATATCTGTATCTGTGTATATGTATCCTAGGGATGTCGATTGCTTCCACATTGTACATTCCCTATGGGAGCCAGACTGTACTGCATGACATGTTACTGATACCAGCCTGACATCATACAGGTGGGATGGAGTACTGTTAACATCTTGTGTCCATGTCATGTCAAGTCCAGGTTATGAGATCTGCAACAGTTGGTCGTGTATTGCAGGCAGAAATGTTTAGCTGTGGGAGGGGGAATACCTATTCGTACAAGACATATGTTGTTTGGGGCCTCTCAACCCCATTAATGGTGCATGTGAACATATATGTTTTTGTTATGTTCCCATTTTTATCTACAGATGTATGTCCGTATATACCTATATAGATATTTTTATTTTTATTTTATTTATTTTACATTTGTTGACCAGGATAGTCCAACTGGAGCCATGTCCATTTTCAGTGGAGTCCCGGGGAGATAAGCTCTGAGTTATCAGATACAATAATACAAGTAAAACAAGACTACATAAGTAATATTACTAAAGAATACATAGGCAGACATGAGATACACCTGGTTATAGTCAGGTGAAAATTAACAAAAAATAGTTAGTTGGGTTATTCACATTCATGTTGAGAGTTACCCGGGCTTGTTGCAGTGGCAAAGCCAGTTAAATGCCATATGTTGTTTGAGTTTAGTGTTAAATTGTCCTAGGGAGGAGAGCAAAGTAATATCACCTGGAAGTATGTTCCAGGCTCTGCCTGCAGCTTTAGCAAAGAGGGCATCTCCAGCGGCGTTATTGATTTTGATTGTCTGAATTAGAAGTTTGTTTGAGGATCGAAGCAGTCTTGGATTGTTGTGGGGGGTGATAATATTTTGAAGGGCTGGTGTGTTATTTGGGTTATAGAGGATTTTGTTAGCCATGATCAGCAGGTTATATTGGATGAGACTGGGAAGTTCTAGCCACCCAAGCTGTTTTAGGTTGATGCAGTGGTGTGTTTTAAAAGGCATTTCAGTGGCAAACCTGGCAATATGATTGTAACAGGTTGACAGTCTATTTAGTACAGATTTGTTTAGATTGGAGAGATGGGGGGAGGCGTATAAAAGTGCTGAGAGTAGATGAGAGTGAGCTATAGCCATCTTAGCTAGAGGGGTTAGGAAGGCTTTTATTTTATGCAGTGAACCAAGTTTTTTATTGATGTTCTTGATTGTTTGATTTACATGTAGGTCAAACTTCAGGTTATTGTCAATAATGACACCTAGTAATTTTGTAGAGGGGTCAGGGGAAATTATTGTCCAATCTTTTGCATTTATGGTAAAGGTGAAGGTGGCAGACCTATGAGTTGGAGAGAATAACAGCATTTTAGTTTTTTGAGGATTTAGTAACAATCTATGTTCAGAGAGCCAATTTTCTATGGTATTACAGGTGGACTGGGTAGCGACCCTCAGGTCTGTGGGAGAAGTAGCTGAGCAAATCAAGGTGGAGTCATCAGCGTATTGGATACAGTTGATGTTTGGTATGACTGTATATGGGTCATTAATAAAGATGGAAAACAGTAGAGGCCCTAATATGGAGCCTTGTCTTACTCCATGGGTGTTTGGTAATTGATTAGAGAGCTTGTTCTGCCACAAGACAGCCTGTTGTCTTCCATTAAGGTAGGATGTAAGCCAAAGAAGAGCTTTAGTAGCAAGGTTGAAAGTTTGCAAGGTGAGAACCAGAAGTTGGTGATCAACCATGTCAAATGCCTTGGAAAGATCCAAGAATAGGGCAGAGGATATGTGATTATTGTTACGGTTATATATAAATTGCTGTATATATATATATATATATATATATATATATATACATATAGATGTAGACATATATATCTATAGATATATCCATATGTATGTAAATATGTTTATATATATATTATATATATATATATATATATATATATATATATATATATATATATATATATATATATGTATGTATATATATATATATATATATATATATATATATATATACACACACACACACACACACACACACACACACACACACACACACACACACACACACACATATCTACATGTTGAAATACATTCCTTGTACTGTTGAATGCCTGGCCTGGATGATATGTTTGGGAAAACATCAGGGTTATGTATATCTGACATGGCTTTGTGGTAGAACACTTTGGCATTGGTGTGCAGGGTTCTGGGTTTGAACCTTGCAGGGGCTGTTTACTTTGTTGCTGGGCAGAAGAAGGGCCATTGGGTACAGAATAATTAAGGCACTTTTGAGCAGTTGTAAGCAGGTCTGTGTGGGTTTGCGCGGAAGTAAGCACTGCTAACTTCCGGTTACAGTTTCTTATTACTCAGTTAGCTTTTTAGTTACTTAACCTGTGTAGGAATTGCTTACCCCCATGCAAACAGGTTTAAACCCACTTACTGCTGCTTAAAAGTGCTTACTCCCACTTACCCCTGCACTAATTTCTTTAAAAGAAAAGAAAAATGGATTGATAGGAAAGTGGTGAAAAAGGGACACAAAGAGGGAAAGACAGTAGGGAAAATAGCTAGGGATGTGCAGGAAGGGTGTAGGGAAGGTCCATAGTTGCCCATTTCTTCTACAGCAACAGCTGTGCATATACACTGACTTTGGAGGTAGACTTGGACATTCAAACCCCTGAGATAGGGGTGAGTACAACAATAATATGTTGTGATGACAATTAGAACAGATTACATGTGTCCAATGGACATGTGTGCGAAATGGACAGCTATGTATGTGGCAAGATTTTTTGGGGGGAACAGATTGCCTCTTTTTTTCAGGTTTGAGTGGGATGTTGGGGAGTGATAGTAGGTATATTTCGGGAGGTAGGTTGGGTAGGTTAACAGACAAGACAAACAAGGCGCATACACAGGTGGTATATGACACATGTGGGGGTTAGACACCTTGATGGGGAGGGGTGTTGGGACATTGGAAGCCCATGAGCCCCATAGTGGAAACAGTGGGACTGAGATCCCCACCCATGGGCAGTCACCACTGCACCTTCACAGCCCTGAAGGTGGCTGTGCTGGGGGCTGAGTCACAGAGCCAGGCCAACCCTCTAGTTGTGACACATGGCCCTTGAGCTAGCATAGCAGATCTCTGACCTCCCTGCAGACCTCGCTACGCACCACGACCCACACCTGGTGACGGGTGACAGGTTTTTGTCTGCACCCGCTCCCAGGGGGGGCAAGCCCCATCCCCTGATGCGGTTCCACCTGATGGTGGTGCTGGACCAACTAGCGAAGAGGATCCAGGTTGGGCCCCAGATGTGCTGGTACACTGAGCCATGGCCAGCTGAGGTGGGACAGGTGGGTCCTGTGGGACCGGCATTCCCAAACGTGCTATAGTGTTTAAATTTTATCATCATATGTGGGTTAGTAATAGTCAACACATTCCTGGCTTAGGTATAACAGCATGCATAGATATTCTCATTAACCCAGACACCAGATACGGAACAGTTGCATAGCAAACGGAACACATGCATATATGGGACCACAGTGATAATAACAACAGCATGCAGGTACATTGATGGCACTATGCCACCAATGTTGGAATATTTTAATATAGCACATGCATGGAAACAGATTTAAATAATTATTAATCAATAGGATATAATCAGAACAGTGAAGTCATTACATACCAGTTGAGGTGGGTATGTAGTTTATTGTTGGAGATATGGTGGGGGGAGAGAAAGATACCAATTAACAACTAGTATATTCCTGTAGTCTACATTACTTTCCTAGTCAGTGCTGTTATCTGTACCTTACAAGTATTACTACAGTACCCTATAGCCTTAGTTTGGACAGTGATATGGCTGTCATCATCATTATACATGAACTGGTTTTACCTGCAGTATACACCTCTTACCTGGTATACCTGTGGAGGAAATGTTTGTTAACACTAACTAACTGTTTCTACACATACTCACAGATTCCAGGTTGATGTTGTGCACATAGCTGTCCATCTCTTTCTGCACAGACTCTGGCCATGTCTTGACCACATGCAGGTGAATCAGGACATATCTATACTATTGCCTTCTTCAACCTTTAGTGACTTACCACACTCTTATACAGGTTTTCCTACACAGTTATATTATGTAGCACAGTGTGAGTGACAGTGATCAATGATACCTTATTATTCAGAGCAAATGCAACGCTAACAATTCCATACAATGCCAGAGTAAACAGTACCAGTACAGGGTATCAAGCTTTTTTTTATTGATACAGTGTTCGTATCCAATGTACCTGTGGGGCAATGTTTGTTAGCACTACATGAATGTTGCCACACAAAGTACCAGATTACACATTATTATTATGCACATACATCTCACTCTGTTACTGTACACACTATGGTCACAGCTTGACAACATGGGGGTGCAGATAGGACATTCTAGAGTGACAGGTTTGTTCTCATAGATGTGTGACAATCAATTATATTCCCTGTTTGCTGCCTAGACATCTGAGATCATCCCACAGACTTTCCAGGGGGACAAGGTGACAGGCAGCAGATATGGGCCCATATACTGGACATTCTGGTCTTATCTGTACAGTCATAGTGTATGATTCTGTGTGCAGCCTACTTCCACTCAGAGGATTCAGACCATGGCTGTGTCTGCTACAACTTAAACACTGTCCATCAGAGTTGTGTGTGCTATATAGATATTGCTGTGTATCTCCTATCTGTTTTCTGTCTTATAATTCTCCTGTGGTTTTGCATTCTGACCTTGTATTACAACACTCTTATACTGGATTTCCTAGACAGTTATATTTTGTAGGACAGTGTGGGCGACATTGATGAGTAATACCTTATTATTCGGAGCAACTGCATCAGTCACAATGCCATACAATTCCAAAGTAAACAGTACCAGTACAGGGTATCATTCTTGTATTTCTGGGCACAGTGTTGGTATCTGACAGACCTGTGGGAGAAATGTTTGTTAGCACTACCTGAATGTTGCCACACACAGTACCAGATTCCACATTACTATTATGCCCATACATCTCACTCTGTTACTGTACACACTCTGGCCACAGCTTGACAACATGGGGGTGTAAATGGGACATACATGGCTTATTACTCTCATAAGGGTTTGGGAAGTTGCTTATGTACCAGCTTTGTTCTCATAGATGTGTGTCAATCAGTTGTATTTCCTGTTTGCTGCCTATAAGTCTGGGATCATCCCACTGATTTCTCAGGGGGGCAGGTTGACAGGCAGCAGATATGGGCCACTTTACTGGACATTCTGGGCATATCTGTACAGTTGTGGGGTATGATTCTGTATGCAGACTACTACCACTGCCAGGATTCAAACCATGGCTGTCTGTGCTAAAGATATAGCAGTTCACTTCTCAGTTGCATGTGCTATTCAGATTTTGTTGTCTGCCTTTTCACTGTTTTCTATGTGTCTCTCAGTTGTACTAATTGTCCTCTGGGGATTACACCACTCATATACAGGCATTCCTACACATTCTATTTATGGTGCACAGTGTGGGTAACAGTGCTTAATACAATAGTACTATTACGTGATTGCAAATCTACATTACCATATGATACCAGAGTATACACATGCAGTCCAGCAGTTAGACTTTTATTGTCAGGCTATTACGCTTTTATTTACATACAAACTATATGAGACTCTTCCTGCCATATTCTCCAGTGTATACAGTACTTGCCTTAAACAATACAGGTTTTATACAGGCAATTCATTTACTAATACTTTTAGATTTATTTCCTGTGACAGTACATGCAAGAGTATTACTGACCTGCCTCACATCACAACCGCTCCAGGCGACTTCCATGGGCCTCCTGGTTCACGGCCTGCTCACTTGCAGCTGTGGAGGAGATAAGAGGAATATTTAGCCTTACCTATCCTTGATATAAATGAGCTGGCAATTATTACACACATAGTGGAGTGATATTTACACACACAGCTGGGACAGTCCCTGCCATTCTAGCCTCTTGGATCCACTGCTCCAAGAGGTCCCCCTTATGCTGCTTCAGGTTGGCATTGTGATGCTTGACCTGCTCACCAGTTCAGGGTGTGCCAGTGACATTGGTGAGGTCACAGGCGAGACGGTCCCAGGCTTCCACCTTGTATTGGGAACCCTGGTACTGGCCCTGCAGCAGTCTCTGCTCATGGTCTTTAACAAGGAGTCCTGCCATAACTCTGGACTCCTGGATACACCAGCGCTGTGCCCAGAAGTGCACACATTCTCTCCTTTCTGCCATAGTGCCTGCAAGGGGAAGCTACAACCAGTTATGAGATGTATTCCCACCTGTTGGGTTTAAGTAGGGCTGATTTCCTGTACTTTTCCATGATTGGCCAGTTTTGAAAAGACTAGGCTATGAGCAAACCTGCTTACCTAAGGTTGGCATTGTTTAAAGGAGTATAACACTGGGCACATTGAGTTAGCTGGCCTACACATTGCTTACACCTCCTAAGCTGGCCTGTGCAATGCTTAGCATTGCTTACATTAGACTTTGCATTATATTTTCTTTTTCACATTGATTTCTTATTCATTACATCTTATATATATATATATATATATATATATATATATATATATATATATATATATATATATATATGCCCGGTATCCATGATTCATGGGTACGTGCACTGTATGGTGTCCTTGTGTTTTATTGGGGACTTCAACACTCTATTACAATTACACCTCACATCTGGGCTTACTGCTGTACTCCAGTTCACATACTTATGTTATGTAGTGGGTTATAGAACGTATGACTATATACTGATTCCTTTCACAGGTTCAGTTTGATTTTAATATAGTGAGGACTTGTTTGGTGATACCTCATTTATCTTTGCTGCTGTGATGGCTTGGTGATTAACTAGCGTGACTATAGTGTATAGGGTCCTGGGTTCAAGACCTATATGGCTGTTTATTTTGTTGCTGGGCAGGGCAAGGGCCATTGGATACAGAGTGATTAAGGCACTTTTGAGCAGTTGTAAGTGGGTTTGTGTGGGTTTGCGCTAGGGTAAACAATGCTAACCTCTGGTTAAATATTCTTACAAAGAGTTAGCTTCAAAATTGCTTAACCTGTGTGCACATTGCTTACCCCCATGCAAATGCACTTAAACTTGCTTACTAGTGCTTAAATATGCTTACTACTGCTTATCTGTGCTTACACTTGCTTACTAGTGCTTACTCCCACTTACAATTGCACTGATTTAGACAGTAATAACTAATGGTTCTTGGGAAGGTGGGGGATTTGGAAGCTGTATGGAGTTGTCATTCATTACACATTTTAACTTCCATTTGTATCCATGATTCCTGTGTACATATACTCTATGGGGCACATGTGCTTATCTGGGGACTTTGCAACACTATGACACTGACACCTCACATGCGCATTTAATGCAGTACTCCATTTCACAAATATATGTTATTTAGTGGGTTATGCAACTAAAATATTAGTCATAACATGGTTTGTAATGGAAAATTGAATGTGCTGCAGTGGGACTCAAACTGGGAATGCCTGCTCATAAGGTGAATGCTCTGCCCACTACACTTTTGCTATACTGCTTCCTTTGCATATATTTTCCTTCTTATCCTCTTCAGCCATTTAAGTTGCATTAACCATAGCTAAACGATGGGCACACCCCCACACCTATGGATAGCTTTAATCAGATTCTTAATAAAAAAAAAAAAAGGTTTGTTTATTTGATTTGTATTTACTATTGCTGTTGTACACGTGGGGGAATGTTGCTGGGGATATGAGGACACTTGTAAGTGGTCTCGCTCATTCCTTTGGCCTTTCTGCAGTTCTTCATTGTGGGGAGGGTGTATATTCTGAGAGCTCTGCTCTCAGACACGCTCCCTGCACTCTTTCATGCTCCATGTAAGATTAGGAGTTCAGGCAGCACGACTTCTTTAATATGCATGGCGTGCTGCCATCCTGCTCCTAAACGTCCGCTTCCATGCAGGACTAAACTAGTCCTACATGGAAGAATAGTAAATCCGGGGGTTGTTTTTGAAGTTCACATCATGTGTTATGTCTGAGAGCACACCAAGCTATTATTGCTACATATTACGACAGTGACAATGATAATGCTGTCTTTTCACACATAATAATGTCTGTATCATAATTTATGTTATTATCCATATTACAGATACTTTATAAATTGTCATAAATACACAGAAGGTCTATAAAGCCTGTATAATACAGGCAATAAATGATCCATTATGAGTCACTTTGACAAATACAGATGGTCTAACTATGACATTTTTTGTGACATGTTGACCTATTTTCATAACTGTGCTTTCAAAACTGACATTTTTATTTATTTGTTTAGTGAGTTTGATAACTGAGTGAAGAATCTGGTCCACCGACCCATTTAAGACATGTCCTGGGCCACAAGTCAATGACAGCTGCATGATGTCATACATATCAGCAAGAATATAAATAACAATGAGCTAAAACCTTTAGTTAAGATAAAATACATAAGAAGGCAAATTCATAACAAAAGGAAACCTACTACAAAATGTAATATGACATACTGATTATGAGTTGAGCAATGTTAGACACATAGAGTTATTCATACATATGATAAACATAAAATGCTACATAATATAATACAGTAGGCATACTGTAGTTGAGAGTGACTATATACAAACTATATACATTTGTTCTACTTTGTATTTTTTAGCCGGATAAGACAAAAAAGGTTTTAAGACAATTGCATCAAGGAGGCCAGGAAAAAACTTGAGGTTTGATGTTAAGTCTATCATTGTCAATAACTTGCACTTAGCCATAAAGAATGTTTGCAGCTAACTGCAGGTAAAGACGGCTGATTATGGTTTAACTCATCAACACCTATGTGGTGTGGAATGTCACACCTCTAGCTGCCTACATGCATCCTTGTATTCCAGAGCATTTTCTGAAAAATCAACTTAAAAAACAGAAAACAAATATATAACTATTTTGTGAATAATAAAAGTTATGAAAACTGTACACATAACAATGCTATTGGTAAGAAACATTTTTACAGTGATAATAGTCATTGCATTCATATTTTATTCCGTAAATATTATAATAGATTATAGTGCACACAAACCCTGAATTATATTTTTTATTAAACTTTTACAAACCAATTGCCATACCTTGGAAACTGTACAACCAAGTCAAATATTATTTCAGTACTTTTGTTAACCAGTCATAAACCTTAACATGACAACAAAAAAATCCTATTCAAGTGCATATTTATTAAGATATTTACAGAACTATGAAAACATGACTAACTGAATAATTAAAAATATAAATAACACTGATTATCTCTCAAGTTGTGCAACTTTCAGGGCAAATCTAAATGCCAGTGTTCTTCAACAACATATAAGGTTTCACATAATGCCATGCATTAGTTGGTAAGCCTCTTGTTTTTTGAAGTATTAAGTATATGTGGAAATAATGCTAATTTTCTTAATTACTAATAGTATCTCCAGTGCAGGGTAAAATAAATAGATGTTGACAATTAATTTTTCTCACACCACAGCATTTCACACCTTACCCCTTAACAGCATGTATGTCTTTCTGTTATGAAAATATGAAGATAAATATGAAAACTGAAGGGCATCCTATATTAGTAATTTTACTGAAATTTTGTTAATTACTTCTTGCCCTTTCTAATACTGCCTATTATTAGGGCCTATAAGGCAAGCGCGAATGCTTAGGTTGTTGAATACGGCATGATCGTCACCGATTAAGCGAACCGCAAGTACACCGAATGCCAGAGGAGGCGAAAATCGAAATTCCGATTTGGCATAGTTGGCCCTTCTGTGTTATAGCTCCGTAAGGTAAGTGTACGATAGTTACGGACCTTAGGGTTAGGGTGCGGGTTAAGGTAAGTGCATAGATAGTAATGTATGTAAGGGTTAGAAGTAGGGTTTTGTTAAATGTATGTGTGTGGGTTATTTATTTTGTTTGGGTATAGCTTATTAAGGTAAGTGTGCGATAGTTACAGACCTTAGGGTTAGTGTGGGGGTTAAGGTAAGTGCATATAAAGTAATGTATGTAAGGGTTAGTGTAGGTTTAGAAGTAGGGTTTAGGTTAGTGTATGTATGTGGTTTATTCATTTTGTTTGGGTGGGTAATATGTAGCGACCGGTGTAGTGGGAAGTATGTTTTGTTTTCATTAGTGGGTGGAACAGTGTTGGCTAACATAACAATTCTGTGATTTGTATTTCTGCGTTTTGAGGTTTCAGTGATTTGTGTGTTTGCTTAATAGGTGTCGATCATGCTGTATTCGACAACCTAAGCATTCGCGCTTATAATATAGACTATATTATTAGCAGGTGAGCCCACTTCATTAAAGAAGCAAAACCCAGAAAAGGTCTGGATGTCATATGGAGCTGTGGGTGTTAACTGGAATTATTCAAAAAAGGTGCTATAAAATCATTTAAAGCTAAACATCATCAGCTTGCATCACACCCCATGCTATTTATCCTCAGCATTTGTAGTTGCCCATTGTGCCATTCAGTAAAAATGTATGGTTTCCCATGGAGCCGCAGGTCCAACACTTCAATGTTGCATGCGTAAATTTTTAGTGGACTGCAGAACATTTATGCACATATTGTACAGAAAATACTTGTGATGTGTTGCTTGTACTTCTGTGCAGCTGTAGTAGATAGCATGCATAAAGCCTCATTATGCTTTATGACAATGTTTTATTACAATAATGCATTTGCTTTACCTGCTCATATACTGATCCTGTCTGTGGCTATGATCCCAGCATACCTTCACAATTTTATGTTGCTAGGGGCGGTGCCATAGTGATGGACTCAGGGTTGCATTAAGTCATTCTGCAGCTTAGCTTTGCAGCATAGCACAGCATGCCCAGCTTATGATTAGATGCATTTAGTAAGGATCACATAAACATGATTCTGAGTCCTAGAGTATGTCAACAGGCTAGAGCACAATAAGAGTAAGAAACTGATAATACATTTCTGGAATTTTACTTGGCAGATTTTCTTGTGTGTTTATGCACTGCAGTGGAGGCTAAGTCACAAGCTTTCTGAAAGAGAAACAAATGCTGATTCTCACCTTCATTTCTGATTCTAGCTGCTGTGTATTTCAGCTGTATAATTGTAGAATGAACCTCCTGTAAGGTTCTTATGATATGATGCAGACAAGACTGTACTGCTGTAAACCAGATAGTGACATACAAAGATAAAATGTTGCCAGAGACAGGCTGATTTAGCATTAACGACAGTAGTATCTACCAACAATCATCATCCTTTTCCCTGTCCATCTCTCAGGTATGCCGTAACTTTAGTCAACCTGCTTTAAGTGTACAGACTGTAAATATTGTACACTTGCCCATTCTGTTTAGTTATCTTACTTTCACTTTAAGCTATCTCTCTCTCTCTCTCTCTCTCTCTCTCTATATATATATATATATATATATATATATTTGCTTATTTATTTTATATATATATATATATATATATATATATATATATATATATATATATATATATACATATATATATACACAGAGAGAGAGCTATATATATATATATATGTATATATATATATATATATATATATATATATATATATATATATATATATATACACTACAATGCTCTAAATCATGCAGTACTATTTGTTTTTGCAATATTGCTGTTTCCACTTAAATCATGCATTTTCTGGTCGTTATTATACTTTCTGGGCTGAATTTGAAAATAATCCAATTCAACCAGTGTCCTGTCCTGGTTAACAAGTGGAAATTGTGGGAAGTTCCATTAACTGTCTGATGTTCAGAATACAGCACCATAGTGTAAGAACACTTTTGAAGAAAGCATCCCCATCTGAAAACTGAAATGGAAGCATTTTAAGATAAATGGTATTATGATTCCTGAGAGTGTGATCCATGTAATCATTTTTGTAGTATTTTGTAACAAGGGGGACCAGGATCCATGAAGAAACTTAAAGTTTGTTCTCTTCAGCAGGAGGACATCTCTGGTCAAAATGACATTCCAGGTCATATTCACCAATTTAAGGAAAAAGTATAAGTTCATATAACTGTCATGGACATCTAGCATTACACATTAGTGATGCACTACATTATCAGAGTGATAATACAGCAAGATGCTCATTACCATCATGTGGGCACTGACCATGATATCATGAAATATGCAGACAGCATGGTAAGACAGGGACCTTCAGGCAGTTATATGTGACCCCTATGCATGTCAGTCTCAACCACTGTTGTACAGTGTGTGGGTCATATTGACTTGTAGCACAGTGTGGATAATTTCATTGTGAATGAGAGTATGTTCACAGAGTACAAAGTGATGCTTAATGGTATAGCATGATCACTGCACCGGACATTAAGCATATGAATGCTATGTACCTCATTCAGTCCCTCATTACATTACATTACAGAGTTTGTGGCTTTTGGCACTACAATAGATATGGTTACGTTATTCACATACAAGGCAATATAGGTCACAACTTTCCCACACATACAGTTGTATAGCTATATGTAAAGATGCTGCATAATAAATTCATACTGTTATTATATCAACTACTGCATAATTTATGCATGAAATCAGCATGCATATACATTATTCACAATGGAACTTTTATAGGTACCCTTCATACTCCTGGAACACTGAGTGGTTACTGCGCCTCCCCTGTTATGCTTTAGGAAAACTTGATATGCTATATTTACTTTTAAAATGAATATTATCTTAAAATACATGCAGCCACTCAGGCTGTCACCTGGAGAGGTCTGACCTGTTGTGTCAGCATTACCCCTGTTCTTGAGATCCCAGTATTGTGTGAAAAAGCCCTGCTGTATATAAAAAAAATGATCTGTCACTTGCAAGTGTCTCAGAAGGAATCCCAAATGTACAGTGCTGCATAAATGACATTGTTGAGAGGTAACAATTACAAAGTCCATCTGAGAAATGTAGAATAAATCGTACTCAGTATAACAGAATATGGACTTAACACTAGTCAAAACAAGGCTGAATTCCTTTCCCATACATTATTGACATGTGTGGACTGAGAAAAGTCACCAAAAAAAGTGGTAGCTCAGTGAAAGGCAGCAAAGAAAAACGTTGTTTCACAGTTGTAATTCAGCCTCAGAGTGATGAATTACTGTTCAGAGTCTTCTCTATTCTTTCTGTGGTGTTCCACTCAGCTAGAAAATGAGTGTCTGTATATCTTCACACCGATTGGAGAACAAATGCTCTGCAGAAATGTGTTAATGTACAGGTAATCCCTGTTGAAAAACAAGTCTGCCTCTTCACGACAGCATATTAAACCGCCATGAAGCTTGGACAATAAAAAAGCAAACAGAAGCCATTTTTTACACTGGCTAAACAGTGCTTTGTAAAATGTTTAAAAAGTGCATGCATACAAAAAAAAGAAGCATGTTTGTGCATGCATATGTATGTGTGTGCATGCATGTGCTCATGCGTGTGTGTGTGTGTGTGTGTGTGTGTGTGTGTGTGTATGTGAGACAGCATAAGTGAAAGATGGAGAGGCATATAATATTTTCTGACTGCAAAAGGCAGTCTGTCAGCAAGCCTTCCCCTAACAATAATAAAATTCTAATGCCTTGGCTTCACTGAGTCACTATAATCATCACGTATTTAATGTAAAATTTATTATGACACTATAAAGTATAGAAAGAAAGGAAGCCTACACCACTCATTGTAACAAACGGGACTAGGTATTCACTTCCTGAACAACAGGAAGTATGAAACTCTAATGTCAGGCATTATTGACTGACTTTAATTCTCTGTAAATTACCAGCAAATGAATCATTCTACAGGGGTCATAGCAGCACAATGTGGCAAAATCAAGGACAATAAAAATACATGGAGGGGGAGAACATTTATAATGACTTACCTTCTCTGATTTCTGTTTTTCATTCATTTGGTCACAATGAGACATCTGAAGTATATTTGCTTGACAAAGTGGCTGTTACTGAGTGCACTTATGCATGTGCAAGGAGATGGAACGCTGATCTATGGTTCACAGCCATGCAAGTTAAATTTTACTTTATTTTTGGATGGCTAAGCTAGTCTCTGAGTGTTTTTTTTTTGGACTCATTGCTGTTCTGAAGCTCAAGATTGTAATCATTGCTCTCAACAGGGCAAACTCCTTTTAAATTCCTACAGAAGTTTACTTACCTATACAGTCGCCAAACTGTAAAATGCCCATTAGCCTACATGAGAAGGCTTCCATAGTGGTACCACCCAGCAATACCATCACAGAAGAGTTGAAGGTAATTCATGAGTCGTTAAGTATGCTCACTGATCTTATGAAAAACACAGCCATGGATGTCTCTGACATCAAAACAGTTGTTACTGGGCATGATAAGCCACTATCTTCTATCCGGGCCACACTCTCTCAGCAATGAGAGGACTTGTTGGAACAACCCACTGTTAAAACACACCACGGAAGTACAGGAACTGAAAACCAACTCACTCCAACTTCAATACCAGATGGTCAAAAGATGCAAATCCTTAGCACCATACCTAAGGAAATGCAGATAAATGGGATATATGGTGCAACTTTATTTCTCTGTGTTTATTCATCTAGCTAAAGAGACACCTTGAATATGCCTGATGAGGAAGAATTTTTTCCATGAGGACATGGTCAACCAGTTAAGGGCTCATGCCAGTGTTACACGCCCATTCATTCTAATCAATGGTTCCAACAAAAGGAGAGATAGACCACCTTTCACCTCACCAAAATGTCAGCTATACTTCAGAAGGGAAAAGAGAAAAGGGATGTATAATCAGCAGATCCACCAAAGAACGGACATGAGACTTCTCAAGCCCAACTATTCTCCAAAATAATCTCTGCTTACAACAGACACTCCCCAATGGTGGACAAGAACTGGCATATAATAAATGCAGTTTCAGAGGCAGAACATTTTGCAACTCCTTGATCTCACTGTGTAGGAAAGCACAGAAATGGACCAACCTTTGGCCACAACAAGTAGTCCAGAAGGACTGGATAATCCCACAACTGACTTCCCAGCCTGACAGTGTACAAGCAAGAAATAGCTCACAGTCTCTATGGTTCCACTATTAATGGAACCTTGTTTCAACAACCTTCTTAGAGTAGATATTCTCTGCACATTTACAACAGTTGGCTAATCTAACTTATTTTACTGGGGCTGCTCAGTCTCTGCTATTTGAATATGATGGGCTACCCAAATATAGAACTAAATATCAACCATCTTCTTTGTATTTACTTGCATGGCAAGGCTATACTACTCAGAAACAGCTCCTCATGGTCCTGCAGAGTGGTCCTAGCAGCAGAGAACTGAGAAAAGTGACTACTTTCCTGATTTAAGTATTTTTTGCTGTTTTTTACCTAAAATACCTTCTCTTGCTTACTTTGAACAAGCTTAAACTGTATTTTTAGCTGTTTGTTGCATTATATATTATCTGCACTTAAAGTTACATTTGGTCGAAAATCGGTCGAAAGTTTGTTTGCTTGTTTATTAAATGTAACTGTTGAGGCTGCCCACTAAATTGTGCTAGCCTGTGTAACTGATTTATTACTGTTTCCTGCATTTCTGTGTGCTTTCTATCTCAAAAACAAAAAAAAATATCCTTGTTTTCCCGCCTCTCCTCGACTAGTTTAGACCAGTATACAGGCTTTGCTGTATTCTGGGCTGTGGTGTAGTTCCTGTGTTGTCCATTGCCTTACTTGGATAGAAGGAAGTTTCTTTGCTCACCAGTGGGAGTGGGAAGCCTTGAGCAGCCTATTTGTCCCTGAAGGAGTGACCTCAGTGCAAGAGCTTGTAGTAATTGGTTGTTTTGGACCATTTCTAGCTCTTTTGAAGTTCCCTGTTTAAAATCCGCGTTTGCGTGGCTTTGTGAGATTGTGCGCATAGTGCAGCGCCGGTTAAACAAGGTTAAACTTTTTCTGGCTCCGCCAAGTCTGCTCTGCAAATTTTCCCTTAAGAAAGCTCTACTCTTATAATAATCAGTCTACTCGCTTTATTATAAGTCTAGCACTTGTTCTCAAAACCTCTCTACTAAGTAAGCACTCTCAAACTAAAGTAAGCACTACATCCACCTACCACCCCTGTGAGTACCCACTTCCCTTAAAGGCACAGTACTCCCTTATAATATTCTAGCATGTCGAGTGGTAGATTACTAGCATCCTCTCCGGTTCAGCTGGTTAATCTGGGAATCTTGAGACAATGCTACAATTGTCTCATGTACACAGACAACCCTCTCCTCCTCCCAACAAACACAAATACATGTGAGAGATGCAACTATATAGCCACACTGGAGGCTGAACTCTCTCAACTCAGGACTGGCAAGACCAGACAGGAGGAGAAGGTAACCACACACACACAGCAAACCCAGTCCCACATAGACTTACCACAACTGCAAACCAAACACATAATAACACAAAGACATACTCGGAGGCTCTAACAAAAAACTTACCAAAACAACAGAGGCTCCCAAAGCAGACACCCAAAAATCCACCACCTCAAAACATAATACATGCAACACATACTTCAATAAATCAGTGTGTTAAACAATCACAGCCCTTAAGGCCAAACACCATGCCTGATAAACTAGTAATAGGTGACTCTGTAGTCAGACACACTGACGTTCCACTTACCAGGCTGAACAAGGAGAGGGTAACGGTGAGCTGCCTATCGGGAGCTAGGATCCGCCACATAACACACGCACTCAGGTCACTCCAAAGCAAGTACAAATATGACTCCGTCATTGTCCATGCCGGCGTGAATGACCTGAGACGTACCTCCCTGAACTACATGAAAAGAGACATAGAGGAGCTCTCTGATTATGTAGCCCAGGCTGGTATGACCCTGACCCTAAGCAGCATCTTGCCCTCACCGAGAATGATGCCACAATACAAAGACACGATGATCAGCTTTAATAATTGGCTCAATTACTGGTGTCATTCTAGGGGGATCCAATGTCTGTCTGCTTGGGATGACATGCTGGACAAGCCACACTGCTTTGCAAGGGATGGCTTGCATCTGTCACCATTGGGCTTCCGGATATTGGCTAAGGCTCTTGCCACCCCCATAGTGCCTTTTTTAGGCAAGGCTCAAAAGACAAACTCACCTCCTTAGAAAACAAAAATGGAAAAAAATTAAGGGTAATGCTGCTCAATGCCAGAAGTCTAAATCTCAAGATGCAGGCTCTCAAAGCACTCCTCAGTATGGAGAACATTGATGTCTGTGCAGTAACTGAAACCTGGTTCAAGGCTCCTAAGTGCACCCCAGCTACCAGGCTATACCTCGTATCATGCTTTTCGCCCCAAAACTCAGGCCAAACCAAAAAGGGAGGGGGGAGTGTCCATATTCATCAAGGACACCCACACCTCCAGGTTAGTGGCAACACACGAAGCATCAGAGACCATCCAGGTGCAACTAACCGTAGGCAAAACTGCTATACAACTGGTAGCATGTTACAGACCACCCTCCCAATTTCAGGAACCCCATTCAGCCTTCCTGAAGACATTGGAGGATATGAATGTCTCACCAAACACCATCATATTGGGAGACTTCAACTACCCTAACATAGACTGGGTGCATTATTCTAGCCCTAACACCCTAGCTCAAAGGTTCCTGGAATTCATAAATTCAAATACAATGGAACAGCTAGTCACCTCTCCCACAAGGGGAGATAATATACTAGACCTGAACATCACAAACATGTGGACAAAGTGCTCCACACCAGAAGTATACCCCTCACTCGTGAGATCTGACCACAAACTAATCACCCTGGATATACATATCCCATCTCCATCCCCAACGCAAAAGACTACAGTGAACAACTTCCCAAAAGCCGACTTTACACTTCTTAACACTGAGATGTGGAAACCACATCCCACAATGCTGAATCCTTCACAAATGCTTTCTACGGACATCTCCAAGAATGCATGGATCATGCAATCCCAAATAAAACCAAGACCCTCTCCACCAAGGGCAGGCGTCCTGTCTGGTGGACCCCAGCCATAAACAAATTGTATAACAAAAGAAGAAAGCTACTGCACGACAGAGCAAAATCCCATAAAGAGAAGGCATCTCTGATCAGCACTAGTAGTAAGCTATGTTCTCTCATAAAAACATCCAAGGCCAACTTTGAGAGAAAAATCGCTATGGACACTAAAGATAACCACAAGGCCTTCTTCTGCTATGTTAGAAACCTGAGTGGAAACCCTCAGATATGCTCCGAGTTAGTTCACAATGACAAAAAATACACTGAACCCACAGATATTGCCAACATTCTGGCAGACAGGTTCAGTGCAAATTTCTCCCCTCCCTCAGCCCCAAAAGAAGAAATACTTATCCCAGCTGAATGTAACCTCCCTGTCATCTCAGATGTCCAGGTGAGAACCGCCCTCAGCAGAGCTAAAAACACAGCATCAATGGGACCTGACGGTATCCCGGGTTACGTGCTACGTGAACTCCAAGAGGAGCTAAACCCGCACATAAAAATGCTATTTAACCTTAGCCTTACTACAGGATATGTACCTGAACACTGGCGTACAGCGACAGTGTCCCCACTTCACAAAGGAGGCACCTCTACAGACCCTGGTAACTACCACCCCATAAGCTTAACCAGCCTGGTCTGCAAAGCTATGGAAAGAATCATTATGGAACTCATAAACAGAGACATTGGGGACCTACAGACACTTGATCCCACCCAGTTTGGCTTTGTAAAGGGCATATCCTGCCTTTTGAACCTGGTTGACTTTTTCGAAACAGTCACTAGAGCCACTGACAAGGGCAAAGCAGTCCATACAGCCTACCTGGACTTGGCTAAAGCTTTCGACACAATACCCCACTCAGGCATCATAAACAAGCTCAACAGCTTAAATGTAAATCCATATGTCACAGGATGGGTTGCAAACTGGCTAAAGGATAGAACCCATAAAGTCAAAATCGCTGGAGCCATGTCAGACTCAAAGCCAGTCACAAGTGGTGTCCCACAGGGCTCTGTCCTGGGACCCCTCATGTTCTGCATTTATTTCTCAGATGTGAAAGCAAACATGGGAGGGTTGTGGCTGACAAAGTTTGCAGATGACTGCAAACTAGGCACCATAGTCGATACACCAGCTGACACATACATCCTACTGAAAGGCCTCACTGAAATGGACAACTGGTGCTGGAGTCATGGCCTTAAACTAAATGCCAAAAAATGTATAGTCATCCCCTTTGGGAAAAACAAAGTACCCACAAATTATCACATAGACAGTAATCCACTGAGAACGGAAAAAGTAATCAGAGACCTAGGGACCCAAGTCAATAGTGACCTCTCATTTGACACCCACGTTGCTAAAGTGGTTAGAAAGACTTTCTACCTTGCCCACCTTATCATGAAGGTATTCACATCCAGATCAAAGGAGGTCATTGTACCCCTATACTCCTCCCTTATCAGGCCCATGATTGAGTACAATGCCCCATTTGGTATATACCTCACCCGGCACTTGCAACAGCTGGAGAGACCCCAAAAGTACCTCACCAAGAGGATCAAGGGTCTCCAACATATGTCATATGCTGCCAGACTAAAGAAACTCCAGCTCTATTCAGTAGCATACTACCTACTCAGAGGTGATCTGTGCCTGACGTACAAGGCCATGTCCAATCAGGAATTGATGGACATGCTCCACCTCAAAAAATCCAAATCCATCAGAACCACGAGAGCTAAAGATTTAAACCTCAGCACAAATATGAATAGGACATGCTGGAAGGACAAATTCGTAACCCAGAGGCTTCCCATATTCTGGAACAGAATCCCACTTCATGTTAGGCAGAGCCCCTCACTGACTCTCTTCAAGAGAAATCTTGACAAGTGGATGGGAGATAATAGGTTTACCCCGGGGGTCATCTCTGTGTCACTACTAGACAGAGGCACAGTAAACTAATTCTGTTATGTAAGGGGGTCTTGACTGTGTCACTACTAGACAGAGGCACAGTATTCTAAATCTATTCTGTACACTTTTGTACCATTACATGGGGTGGCGAAAGCCACATCACTATGGCTAGGCTTATAAATGTCCCAGGGCAGATAGCCTAGTACTAAACTATGAAACTATGAAACTATGAACCACTCTCTTGTTTTGTATTGTATGGTTACAAACCTAACAGTGGCTGTAATATTTCCATTGCAAAATTGTGAACATGCACACAAACATGCACACACACACACACACACACACACACACACACACACACACACACACACACACACACACACACACACACACACACACACACACAATATACTGTTTCTGGTTTATTCTGTTTAAGTATTACTGTTTAGCTATGGTCTCTGAGCATGCTTGCTCACAAGAAGTTATATACAGTTACATACAGAGTTGCTGCTTTTGCTTTGTCATTTAACCTACACTTTATATGGTTTATTGATTAATCTCTGAGATTCTTAAAGATCTGACCACTGTAGCATTCTCTATTAGCATAGTCATTACAATATTGCAATAATAACCTGTGCCTTCTGGCATACTCTTAAGGTTTTCTTTTCTCATGGCAATAGGGGCACTGAGTACAACCTAGCCACATAACAGATTTTAGACTATGCAACCAGGTTAGCTGGAATGTCAACAGGGCCTCTTCATCTATTAAGTTTGCTGCTTTTCTCAAACATGTTAACATTTTGGGGGACGTGGAAATTCTTTTACAGAAAGCTAAAACTAAACAGACTAGAGCTGCATTTTTTCTGAGTAAACAGGAGTTACCAAGTACTTAAGTTGCACTAGTTTTTCAAAAAAAGGGGTTGCTATTTTAATATGCAAAACCTTAGGGTGGATGGCTCTCAAAGAAAAGAAAGGCAATGAAAGCAGGTGGATTTTACAGGAAATTGCAGCAAGGGGTGCCAAACTTGATAACTTTTATGGACTCATTGTTAATAATACAGTTTACATAATTTCATATCTGTAGCTGAGTCTCTTATGACACCCACCCATGGGTTATTGATTGGTGAGATTTCAGTGAAGTGATGAATCCAGATTTGTTCAGATACCCTACTGTACAGCACAGACTCCCCAGTGTTGCCAGGAAAATGGAAACTATGATGGAAATGTTGCAGGTAGTGGATGTCTGGAAACTTCTCAACCCTACAGAAAGGGGCTACATATATTGGGAACCACAGGCCAAATAAGTCAATTGGTAAGTCATTGTTTCTTAATAAAGAGAGACTCTGGGTGGTAAAAAAGGACTAATATAGAAACCACAGGGTAACCATCATCAGCTTTGGCTGGACCCATTGGTCCTACAAGATGTAGCCCTCCTACAAAAAATCTGGGAATGGATACTGAGGTTCTGGAAAAACACCACTGGAAATTATTACTGGTAGGGGCAAATGGGTTTCTTTAAAATGAAGCTCAGGCAGGAAATAATTAGATTACTTGTCCATAGGAAATGCAAACAAAATAATAAAGAATTAAAGCAATTAATCAAAGGGAAAAGCAGAACTTTGATGGGGAAAAGGGCTGACAAACATACCCTTTCTAGACAGATCAAAGAATTGCACAAGGGTGCACCGACATACTTCATAAATGCACTCATGTTAAATGAGAAAGAGGTAAGCTCTTTTTTTATGGGCAAAAGGGTTCATTTCACAAAATCTCCTTGCATTGAAAGGTACTGAGTGTAAAAAGAGATTTGCACATATCCACTATATAACAATGTGGGAAAAAAGAAAACTGGCCCACAGGAAATCAACATGATTTTTGCAGGCAACTACACCCAAGTAGCAGAACAGATAGGATACATAGAAAGGACAGAAAAACATTTTTATAGCACAATTCACCATCCCATAGCAGTCTGAACAACAGCGCGCCACACTTACAGCCCTAATCACCATGAAAATGTTTGAAGCTATGATAATTGCACTATCCACAGGCCCTAAGATGGGATGGCTGTAGTGCAGACTTTTATAAATTATTTAAGGTAGATTTATCAGATAAGCTTATATACATTTACCTTTCCTGTATATAAGATGAAACATTTCAAGGGGAAATGACAAAGATAAAGACGATTATGTTACTCAAATTCTACAAGGATCATAGGTCCCTGGGAACTATAGGCTAATTTTACTTCTCCAAGTAGAAGTAAAAATTTATGCCAAACTCCTTGCCAGGTGTCTAGAAAAGAATTGAACAATTTTATTAGTCCCAATCATTTGGAATTTATCAAGGGCAGGCACGGCACTTTAGGCTTGGTGCATTTATAATTAAATGTTGAAAAACATTATGAAAATAACTCTAGGGTGGGTGCTGCCATATTATTAGAGTTCCATAAGGCCTTTGATTCTATAAACTGGAACTTCATCTTTGCTGCCATGGAAAGATTAGAATTTCCTATCCAGTTTTTCTGAATGTATAAGATATTATATAGTAATCCAATAGCTCAGATTATTCTTG